>NC_143032.1:21800000-22017500 GCF_057628025.1 Oncorhynchus mykiss
ATCCCTTTGTCTTAATCTCATTGTCATGATTGTTAAGAATCTAATTACTTCACTCTTTGTGATGTCATGGTTCGAAAATGCTTTTAGCAATAAACAAAATGCTCCATTTTGATTGGCTGGATGGCAGGAATGTTTTGCCCTGCTGGCATGCTGTAGGCCTGTTGGGATGTTAGTAGGAGCTAGCTAGCCTGCTATAGACCTGTCGGTATGTTAGTGGGAGCGAGCTAGCATGCTATAGACCTGTTGGGATGTTAGTGGAAGCGAGCTAGCATGCTATAGACTGGTTGGGATGTTAGTGGGAGCTAGCTAGCATGCTACAGGCCTGTTGGGTTGTTAGCGGAAGCTAGCTGTTACACATGTTTGTGTGCATAACATAATTTCTCCTTCTTCACTGCTCACCCTACAGTATACTCTGCAGTGTCAATACATGTTAAATGCGATAACTGTTTTATTCTGGGTGCCTGGCTGAAAGCGTCCCATCTTTTATTTATGGAACCTGTTTGCATAGCGAAAGTAGTTTAAGTGTGGCCATGAGAGGTGTGGGACACTTAACCTGTGGACATGAGAGGTGTGGGACACTTAACCTGTGGACATGAGAGGTGTGGAACACTTAACCTGTGGACATCAGAGGTGTGGGACACTTAACCTGTGGACATGAGAGGTGTGGGACACTAAAAAAGTATTGTAAATATTTCCGACCATTTGACATTTTCCATGTTTCGTTGCGTTACAGCCTTATTCTAAACTGGATTTAAAAAAATTAACATTATCAATCTGCGCATAATACCCCGTAATGTCAAAATAATAACTTGTTTTCAGAGATTTCTGCAAATTTATAAAAAATAAAAAAACAGAAATACTATATTTACATAAGTATTCAGACCGTTTGATCTAGACTCGAGATTGAACTCTCCTTGAGATATTTCGATAACTTGATTGGAGTCCACCTGTGGTAAATTCAATTGATTCGACATGGCTTGGAAAGGCACACACCTGTCTATATAAGGTCCCGCAGTTGACAGTGCATGTCAGAGCAAAAAACCAAGCCATGAGGTTGAAGGAATTGTCCATAGAGCTCAGAGACAGGATTGTATCGAGGCACAGATCTGGGGAAGTGTTCCAAACATTTTCTGCAGCATTGAAGGTCCCAAAGAACACAGTGGCCTACGTCATTCTTAAATGGAAGAAGTTCGGAACCACCAAGACTCTTCCTAGAGCTGGCTGCCCGGGCCAAACTGACCAATCTAAGGAGAAGGAGGTGACCAAGAACCTGATGCCCACTCTGACAGAGCTCCAGAGTTCCTCTGTGGAGATGGGAGAACCTTCCAGAAGGACAATCATCTCTGCAGCACTTCCCCAATCAGGCCTTTATGGTAGAATGGCCAGACGGAAGCCACTGTTCAGAAAAATGCACATGACAGCCCACTTGTAGTTTGCCAAAAGGCACCTAAAACAAGATTTTCTAGTCTGATGAAACCAAGATTGAACTCTTTGGACTGAATTCCAAGCGTCACATCTGGAGGAAACCTGGCACCATCCCTACGGTGAAGCATGGTGGTGGAAACATCATGCTATGGGGATGTTTTCAGCGGCAGGGACTGGGAGACTAGTCAGAATTGAGGGAAAGATGAACGGAGCAAAGTACAAAGAGATCCTTGATGAAAACCTGCTCCAGAGCACTCAGGACCTCAGACTGGGGCGATGGTTCACTTTCCAACAGAACAACAATCCTAAGCACACAGCCAAGACAATTCAGGAGTGGCTTTCGGACAAGTCTCTGAATGTCCTTGAGTGGCCCAGCCAGAACCCGGACTTGAACCCGATCGAACATCTCTGGAGAGAACTGAAAATAGCTGTGCAGCAAGGGTCCCCATCCAACATGACAGAGATTGAAATGATCTGCAGAAAAGAATGGGGGAAACTCCCAAAATACAAGTGTGCCAAGCTTCTAGCGTCATACCCAAGAAGACTCGAGGCTGTAATCGCTGCCAAAGGTGCTTCAACAAAGTACTGGGTCTGAATACTTATATAAATGTGATATTTCAGATATTCGTTTTTATTTTATTTGCAACAAATAAAGAAAAACGTGTTTTTTGCTTTGTCATTATGGGGTATAGATTGATGAGGGGGGAAAAAACGAATTAATACATGTTAACGTAACGTTAATGTAACGTAACAAAATGTGAAAAAAAATCAAGGGGTCTGAATACTTTCCGAATGCACTATATGTGCATGTCTGTGAATGTGTGTGTGTGTGTGTGTGTGTGTGTGTGTGTGTGTGTGTGTGTGTGTGTGTGTGTGTGTGTGCGTGTGTGCGTGTGCGTGAATGTGTGTGTAAGATGGTGTGTGTGTGTGTGAGTTTGTGAGTTGTTTGTGATATACAGATGGGTGAAGGATGTGTACATTCTTTTCTCCTTAATTGTCTTCTCCAGTGAATGACAGTAAACATCACCTCTGACACTGTGTACAGTCAAAAATCACATTACAGTAACCAGATGTTGCTTCTGTGTACTTTAGTGTATTCTCTCTCTCTCTCTCTCTCTCTCTCTCTCTCTCTCTCTCTCTTTCTCTCTCTCTCTCTCTCTCCCTCTCTCTCTCTCTCTCTCTCTCTCTTTCTTTCTCTCTCTCTCTCTCTCTCCCTCTATCTCCCTCTCTTTCTCTCTCTCTCTCTCTCTCTCTCTCTCTCTCTCTCTCTCTCACTCTTGCCTCTCTCTTTCTCTTTATCTCCTGCCCCCCCCCCCCCCCCACACACCTCTCTCTTTCTCTCTCACTCCTACATCCAACCTGTCATTTGGTACATAGTAAGTCCCCAGTGTCCCCGGGACCGCCTCCAGAAATATTCCACTTCCATTTGTCATCTTATAATATGGTGACATCAGCGCTTCTGTCCCGCCGCTGTGCCACAGAAAGATTCTCAGAAAAAGTCCTTCATGAGGTCACTACAGCGACTTTCGTTATGGAATAGGTTAGGTAGGTTAGGTCTTAGGAACATGATTAGACATTACCACATTTGATCACTCTGTATAGCAGGAAATGCAAACTTGTAGTGTATGCAAGGTTTAAAAAGGTTTCTAAAGTTTGTAATGTCTACCTAAAAATGTCAGACTTGATTTGCGCTGACGAAAAATGAATCAACCCCTACAGAAATTGTAATGAATTATTATTATCCACATAATAACTCACATTTCTTGTTGCTGCAGGGTTATTTTCCTGCTGTAAGAAACTGATCAAATTAAGATAGCACACCTGTATATACAGAAGAGAACATTTACAGGGGGTGAGAAGAGGAAGTCCTAGATTCAATCTGTAGTGCCGAAGAGCCACACTATAGCATTCATGAAACTTAAAGGTCATTTCCAATTGAACCGACATGTGCAGCGTTAACCGTGAATGCAGTCTCCACGAATGCGGGAACATTGCCTTTAAATGTCAATCACCCTATAGAGCAGATCGTCCGTGTTAAATCATGTGAAACCATGTGTTGTTGGAACACTTCACACGTGATCATATTTCACATTAACTTTTGATGTGGATTTTCGCATGTGAATATTTTTCACATAAGATGGTGATCCCCTGCAAACAAAAATGAGTTTTTAGGATACACACAGTGCTTTTAACATATTTTACATACATGATTAGATTGTGTATGTTTATTTCTACAGTAATTATTATTCAACATGTCTTCACCTGGGATTTGAACTCTCAACCTCTTGGTTCACGGCATTTCGAACTTCCTGTTTGAAACGGCTTTCCTCCTCCTCAGCTGAGGAGGACCAATGCGCAGCGTGGTAAGTTTCCATAACGTTTATTTAAAGACATAAACTGAACACTACAAAACAATAAACGAAACCGAAACAGTACTGTGTGGCAACTAACACACACACGGAAAACAAACACCCACCCCAACTCACGCCCTGACCATACTAAATAAAGACAAAACAAAGGAAATAAAGGTCAGAACGTGACACTGTTACACTACCATGTCTTTGTCATCGTCTGATTTCACCTTTATTTCTACACTTTGGACGTAAGTAAAGTCAATCTCAGCTTTGTTAAAAATACACTATTATATTTCTCATAGTGATTCAGGAGTAACATTAAAACAGAATTTTTAATAACAAACAAGTATTGCTCCATGAGTTGGGTTCAAACTGTTATGACTTGGTCTGCACCCCTCTCCATAACAAATAAAAATGGTATATTATCAGCTGTTACTAATGCTCCGCAGGAACAACTATATGGCCGTGACAGCCTTTACAGATGAAGCAAATTAAGGTATTTTTTTATTTTTTATTTCACCTTAATTTAACCAGGTAGACAAGTTCTCATTTACAATTGCGACCTGGCTAAGATAAAGTAAAGCAGTTCAACACATACAACAACACAGAGTTACACATGGAGTAAAACAAACATACAGTCAATAAAACAGTAGAAAAATAAGTCTATATACAATGTGAGCAAATGAGGTGAGATAAGGGAGGTAAAGGCAAAAAACGCCATGGTGGCGAAGTAAATACAACATAGCAAGTAAAACACTGGAATGGTAGATTTGTAGTGAAAGAATGTGCAAGGTAGAGAGAAATAATGGGGTGCAAAGGAGCAAAATAAATAAATAAATAAATACAGTAGGGGAGAGGTAGTTGTTTGGGCTAAATTATAGATGGGCTATGTACAGGTGCAGTAATCTGTGAGCTGCTCTGACAGCTGGTGCTTAAAGCTAGTGAGGGCGACAGTGTTTCCAGTTTCAGAGATTTTTGTAGTTCGTTCCAGTCATTGGTAGCAGAGAACTGCTGGAAGAATTGGTAGCAGCAGAGAACTAAAGGAAGAATTGGTTTTGGGGTTGACCAGAGAGATATACCTGCTGGAGCGCGTGCTACAGGTGGGTGCTGCTATGGTGACCAGCGAGCTGAGATAAGGGGGGACTTTACCTAGCAGGGTCTTGAAGATGACCTGGAGCCAGTGGGTGTGGCGACGAGTATGAAGCAAGGGCCAGTCAATGAGAGCGTACAGGTCGCAGTGGTGGGTAGTATATGGGGCTTTGGTGACAAAACGGATGGCACTGTGATAGACTGCATCCAATTTGTTGAGTAGGGTATTGTAGGCTATTTTGTAAATGACATCGCCGAAGTCGAGGATCGGTTGGATGCTCAGTTTTACAAGGGTATGTTTGGCAGCATGAGTGAAGGATGCTTTGTTGCGAAATAGGAAGCCAATTCTAGATTGAACTTTGGATTGGAGATGTTTGATGTGAGTCTGGAAGGAGAGTTTATAGTCTAACCAGACACCTAGGTATTTGTAGATGTCCACATATTCTAAGTCAGAACCGTCCAGAGTAGTGATGTTGGACGGGCGGGCAGGTGCAGGCAGCGATCGGTTGAAGAGCATGCATTTAGTTTTACTTGTATATAAGAGCAATTGGAGGCCACGGAAGGAGAGTTGTATGGCATTGAAGCTCATCTGGAGGGTTGGTAACACAGTGTCCAAAGAAGGGCCAGAAGTATACATAATGGTGTCGTCTGCGTAGAGGTGGCTCAGAGACTCACCAGCAGCAAGAGCAACATCATTGATGTATACAGAGAAGAGAGTCGGTCCAATAATTGAACCCTGAGGCACCCCCATAGAGACTGCAAGAGCCCCGGACAACAGGCCCTCCGATTTGACACACTGAACTCTATCAGAGAAGTAGTTGGTGAACCAGGCGAGGCAATCACTTGAGAAACCAAGGCTATCGAGTCTGCCAATGAGTATGTGGTGATTGACAGAGTCGAAAGCCTTGGCCAGATCAATGAATACGGCTGCACAGTATTGTTTCTTATCGATGGCGGTTAAGATATCGTTTAGGACCTTGAGCGTGGCTGAGGTGCACCCATGACCAGCCTTGAAACCAGATTGCATTGCGGAGAAGGTATGGTGGGATTCGAAATGGTTGGTAATCTGTTTGTTAACTTGGCTTTCGAAGACCTTAGAAAGGCAGGGTAGGATAGATATAGGTCTGTAGCAGTTTGGGTCACGAGTGTGTCCCCCTTTGAAGAGGGGGATGACCGCAGCTGCTTTCCAATCTCTGGGAATCTCAGACGACACGAAAGAAAGGTTGAACAGGCTAGTAATAAAGGTTGCAACAATTTCGGCAGATAATTTTTGAAAGAAAGGGTCCAGATTGTCTGGCCCAGCTGATTTGTAGGGGTCCAGATTTTGCAGCTCTTTCAGAACATCAGCTGACTGGATTTGGGAGAAGGAGAAATGGGGTGGAGTGGGGTGCAGGGGGGTGCAGTGCTGTTGACCGGGGTAGGGGTAGCCAGGTGGAAAGCATGGCCAGCAGTAGAAAAATGCTTATTGAAATTCTCAATTATAGTGGATTTATCAGTGGTGACAGTGTTTCCTATCCTCAGTGCAGTGGGTAGCTGGGAGGAGGTGTTCTTATTATCCATGGACTTTACAGTGTCCCAAAACTTATTTTGAGTTTGTGTTGCAGGAATCAAATTTCTGCTTTAAAAAGCTAGCCTTGGCTTTTCTAACTGCCTGTGTATATTGGTTTCTAGCTTCCCTGAAAAGTTGCATATCACGGGGGCTGTTCGATGCTAATGCAGAACATCATAGGATGTTTTTGTGTTGGTTAAGGGCAGTCAAGTCTGGAGAGAACCAAGGGCTATATCTGTTCCTGGTTCTAAATTTCTTGAATGGGGCATGCTTATTTAAGATGGTGAGGAAGGCTTTTTTTATTTTATAACCAGGCATCCTATACTGACGGGATGAGATCAATATCCTTCCAGGATACCCCGGTCAGGTCGATTGGAAAGGCCTGCTCGCTGAAGTGTTTCAGGGAGCGTTTGATAGTGATGAGTGGAGGTCGTTTGACTGCTGACCCATTACGGATGCAGGCAATGAGGCAGTGATCGCTGAGATCTTGGTTGAAAACAGCAGAGGTGTATTTAGAGGGCAAGTAGGTTAGGATGATATCTATGAGGGTGCCCGTGTTTACGGCTTTGGGGTGGTACCTGGTAGGTTCATTGATAATTTGTGTGAGATTGAGGGCATCAAGCTTAGATTGTAGGATGGCTGGGTGTTAAGCATGTTCCAGTTTAGGTCGCCTAGCAGCACGAGCTCTGAAGATAGATGGGGGGCAAGCAGTTCACATATGGTGTCCGGAGCATAGCTGGGGGCCGAGGGTGGTCTATAGCAGGCGGCAACGGTGAGAGACTTGTTTTTAGAGAGGTGGATTTTTAAAAGTAGAAGGTAGATGAAACAATGTAATGATAAACCAACTGAAGGGAACTTACATTAAATTGACAGTTGAATATGTGTAGTTATTCGGGCCTACTGACAGTCGAATATTTAACATGATCGAAATCGGAGACAGAGAAAGATGAGGTAGCCTATAATTAAAACATTTGAGAGTTCCATCCCTGCAAGTTAAAAGACTGTACAATTAAAATCTGCATAATGCCATAGCATTTCATAAACTTCACTGTGGGAAAGTTGATATTGTGACGAACGTCGTCAGGGAAATAACCGGACCAAGGTGCAGCGTGGTGAGCGTACATTTATATTTATTTTGAATGTCGCCAACAAAAACAAACGTGAAGCTGACTAGGGCTATACAGGCCACTAACACAGACAACTACCCACAACTAAGGTTGCAAAACAGGCTGCCTAAGTATGATTCCCAATCAGAGACAACGATAGACAGCTGTCCCTGATTGAGAACCATACCCGGCCAAAACATAGAAACAGAAAACATTGAAATAAAGAAACTAGAATGCCCACCCTAGTCACACCCTGGCCTAACCAAAATAGAGAATAAAATTCTCTCTATGGCCAGGGCATGGCAGTACCCCCCTCCCAAAGATGCGGACTCCGGCCGCAAAACCTGACTCTATAGGGGAGGGTCCGGGTGGGCATCTACTTCGGTGGAGGCTCCGGTGCGGGACGCAGACCCGCTCCACCTCTGGCTCCCCCCACTTTGGTGGCGCCTTTGGACTGGGAAACCTCGCTGCAGGCCCCGGACTGGGGACCCTCGTCGCTGGAGGCTACGGACTGGGGACCCTCGTCGCTGGAGGCTCCGGACTGGGGACCCTCGTCGCTGGAGGCTCCGGACTGGGGACCCTCGTCGCTGGAGGCTCCGGACTGGGGACCCTCGTCGCTGGAGGCTACGGACTGGGGACCCTCGTCGCTGGAGGCTACGGACTGGGGATCGTCGCTGGAGGCTCCGGACTGGGGACCCTCGCTGGAGGCTTCAGACTGGAGGCCGTCGCTGGAGACTCCAGACAGGGGATCAATACTGGAGGCTTCGTGCCACGGATCATCACTGGAGGCTTCGTGCCACGGATCATCACTGGAGGCTTCGTGCCACGGATCATCACTAAGGGCTTCGTGCCATGGATCATCACTGGAGGCTTCGTGCCATGGATCATCACTGTAGGCTTCGTGCCATGGATCATCACTGTAGGCTTCGTGCCATGGATCATCACTGGAGGCTTCGTGCCATGGATCATCAGGCTGGGGAGACATACAGGAGGCCTGGTTCTGGAAGCAGCCACAGGACTCACCAGGCTGGGGAGACATACATGAAGGCTTGGTTCTTGACGTAGGCACGGGATACACTGGGCAGTGGAGGCACACTGGAGGTCTCGAGAGTAGAGCCTGCACAACCCAAGCGGGGCGCTGGCACAGGATGCACTGGGCTGTGCAGACGCACCGGAGACACAGTGTGCAGAGCCGGCGCAGGATATCCTGGGCCGAAGAGACGCACTGGAGGCCAGGCGCGCTGAGCCGGCACCATCCGTCTTGGCTGGATGCTTAGTTTAACCCGTCCAATGCGGGGAGCTGGAATGTAGTGCACCGGGCTGTGAACGCGCACTGGAGACTCCGTGCGCTCCACCGCATAACACGGTGCCTGACCAGTACCACGCTCCCTACGGTAAACACGAGGAGTTGGCTCAGGTCTCCATCCTGACTCATCCAATCTTCTCGTGTCCCTCCCAAAACAATTTTTTGGGGCTGCCTCTCGTGCCTGCTCTGCTGTGCCAACTCCTCGTATTGTCGCCGCTCTACTTTCGCCGCCTCTATCTCCTCCCTTGGACGCCGATACTCTCCAGCCTTTGCCCAGGGTCCCTTGCCTTCCAAGATCTCCTCCCATGTCCATTTCTCCAGAAAACACTGCTCCTCCCGGCCATGCCGGTTGGTCCGTTTGTGGTGGGTAGTTCTGTCACGAACGTCGTCAGGGAAATGAACGGACCAAGGTGCAGCGTGGTGAGCGTACATTTCTTTTTATTTCGAATGTCGCCAACAAAAACAAGAAACAACAAACACGAACGTGAAGCTGACTAGGGCTATACAGGCCACTAACACAGACAACTACCCACAACTAAGGTGGGAAAACAGGCTGCCTAAGTATAATTCCCAATCAGAGACAACGATAGACAGCTGTCCCTGATTGAGAACCATACCCGGCCAAAACATAGAAACAGAAAACATAGAAATAAAGAAACTAGAATGCCCACACTAGTCACACCCTGGCCTAACCAAAATAGAGAATATGTTTATATGCTTTTGTTTGCTGCCATTTGACTGGTTTCACATTTGTCTCCAGCAATTATAAGGTAAAATATATCTAAAACAAATATTGTTTATATTTGCAATTCCCTTATCCAAATGGATTACTCATTTACCGACCTGTTATTAATAGCTCTTATCAAGTTGTAAATTACAGTGCAGAAAAACATTAAGTAAATGCTTTCTCCACTTGGAATCGGTAGGTTCGCTAGATTTGATTCATAGTTTCCACACAGGAAAAACTGGTGGAATTATGAGGGAATTAAATCAAGGTCAGAATAAGGCTTATCTGTAGACACACCTCCGCCACACCTTCATTTCTTAGATCCCAAAACGAATAGCAGGTGAATTACATACTATTCTCATGTTTAGGTTCCGAATATGTCCGAATATGCATAAAGAGAAAAGTGTATAAAAAGGAATTATGTTTCACATGTGATCACATGAGATTCATGTGGTTTTTCTGTAAGGGAGTCCTCCCTCCCTGTCATCCCTCCCCTTCCTGCTCCCTCACTATAAAATAACCTCCCTTCCCTCTTTTCCCTCTCCTCTCCTCCCTACCCCTCTGGCCTCCCTATACAACAATAGCTCTCCACACCGTGAGGCCAAACACTCAAAGGCACTCCGGTCAGCCCTGTACGATGATGAGCTAATAAATTAAGCTCAATTAATTACAATGTTTAGCATAATTCCAGAGTTTAACGAAGGTCTTTGTATCAGTGTGTATCCCCCGCAATTACTCAACACCATGAGCATGGATTATACAAATGAGGCAATTAAGAAGCTGTCAGATTCCTGGGAAAGAACCTTCCTCTCAGAGAGACACACTCTCCTCTCTCTAACCCATTACTCTCATCTCACTAGGTCTTAGGCTAGGCTACTCCTCTTTAAGACTTCATAGGAGTCATGTTAAAGCCGGTGCCCGGGTCCTGTCTAGCTGTCAGCACAGGAAACAGCAGGGCGAGCCGGGGGTGACGTGGAGAGGTTAGAGGTTAGCTGTGTGTCTTTCTGTGGTAGCAGATTCACCTCATCAAAACATTACGAAGAGAGAGAGAGAGAGAGAGAGAGAGAGAGAGAGAGAGAGAGAGAGAGAGAGAGAGAGAGAGAGAAAAAGAGAGACATGGAGAGAGAGAGAGAGAGAGAGAGAGAGAGAGAGAGAGAGAGAGAGAGAGTGAGAGAGAAAGATGTGCGGACAGAGTGTCCTCCCACTGTTGAGGCAGGTTAACCTGATTAAATGTGGCTTTTTAGAGTTTGTTCCTTCACACACAAGCACACATACGCACGCACACTTGGTGCTAACTGCCAGAGCAGAGCAGAGAGCATGGCTGTTTTCCAGGAGAGGGCCAGGGCTGGGGAGAGGGGAGCACATTAGCCTAATAAGGGCCATCTGGTGGCCATTCATTAACTTGACCATCCTTGAAGTCCCCGACCTGATATGTCATTTTTCACTTTGCAGAGAAATACGTTAGCTGACAAGACGAACTTGGGCCAAATTATAGAAGATAGAAGACAAGGTATGGAGGAAGAGGAGAAAGAAGGGAGAGAGAGAGAGAAAGAGAGGAGCGAGAACGGGTGGATTCAAGAGAGTACTGGAAGAGATAGTCAGAGAGAGAGAGAGAGAGAATGAATGGAGAGAGAACGGGTGGGTGGAAGAGATTACTGGAAGAGATAGTCAGAGAGAGAGAGAGAGAGAGAGAATGAGTGGAGAGAGAACGGGTGGGTGGAAGAGATTACTGGAAGAGATAGTCAGAGAGAGCGAGAGAGAGAGAGAGAAATAGAGAAAGAAAGACTGACAGGGAAGGAGAGAGAGGGACTGAAGGGAGAAAGGGAAGTCGATTTGGTGATAGTTTATTCACAGTGGGATGATCTGGAGATGTTGATGACAGTTCATAGAGCATAAAATAAAGAGGGTTTATCGTGAGACCGAGAGTGGCAGCAGTGTGTGTGTGTGTTGGAGGTTGCCTTGGTGCAATGGGAATTACTCCACCTGGTAAATGAGTGTCAACTCAGGTTATGATGGCAGTTCACACTCCTATGTGATAGTCCCGCCATATACACACATACACACACACGTGTATGCATGCACACACACACACACACACACACACACACACACACACACACACACCAATCTCTCTCTCTCTCTCTCTCTCTCTCTCTTTCTCTCTGACTTCTCACCATCATCACTATACAGATGTTGTCAGGTGCGTGAATGAGGACCCAAAAGCGAATTAACAAACAGAGTTTCTTTAATGATGAACACACGTGGGCTCAGATGGACAGGTAGATTCCGACAGGACAGGACAAGGTTGCAGCAAACACGATGATAGTCTGGTTCAGGCATGAGACACACAAACAAGAATCCGACAAAGACAGGAGCAGAAACAGAGAGAGATATAGGGACCTAATCAGAGGGAAAAAGGGAACAGGTGGGAAAAGGGGTGAATGAGGTAGTCAGAGAAGACAAGGAACAGCTGGGGGAAAGAGGGACAGAAACGGTAACCTAGTACGACCAGCAGAGGGAGACAGGGTGAAAGGAAAGGACAGAAACAAGACACAACATGACAATACATGACAGTACCCCCCCACTCACCGAGCGCCTCCTGGCGCATTCGAGGAGGAAACCTGGCGGCAACGGAGGAAATCCTCGATCAGCGCACGGTCCAGCACGTCCCGAGAGGGAACCCAACTCCTCTCCTCAGGACCGTACCCCTCCCAATCTACGAGGTACTGGTGACCACGGCCCCGAGGACGCATGTCCAAAATCCTACGGACCCTGTAGATGGGTGCGCCCTCGACAAGGATGGGGGGGGGGGGGGGGGGAGACGAGCGGGGGCGCGAAGAACGGGCTTGATACAGGAGACATGGAAGACCGGGTGGACGCGACGAAGGTATCGCGGAAGAAGAAGTCGAACTGCGACAGGATTAATGACCCGAGAAATACGGAACGGACCAATGAACCGCGGGGTCAACTTGCGAGAAGCCGTCTTAAGGGGAAGGTTCTGAGTGGAGAGCCAAACTCTCTGACCGCGACAATATCTAGGACTCTTAGTTCTACGCTTATTAGCAGCCCTCACAGTCTGCGTCCTATAACGGCAAAGTGCAGACCTGACCCTCTTCCAGGTGCGCTCGCAACGTTGGACAAAAGCCTGAGCGGAGGGGACGCTGGACTCGGCGAACTGAGATGAGAACAGCGGAGGCTGGTACCCGAGGCTACTCTGAAAAGGAGATAGCCCGGTCGCAGACGAAGGAAGCGAGTTGTGGGCGTATTCTGCCCAGGGGAGCTGTTCTGACCAAGACGCAGGGTTGCGAAAAGAAAGACTGCGTAAGATGCGACCAATAGTCTGATTGGCCCGTTCTGCTTGACCGTTAGACTGGGGGTGAAAGCCGGAAGAGAGACTGACGGAAGCCCCAATCAAACGGCAAAACTCCCTCCAAAATTGAGACGTGAATTGCGGACCTCTGTCCGAAACGACGTCTGACGGAAGGCCATGAATTCTGAAAACATTCTCGATGATGATTTGTGCCGTCTCTTTAGCAGAAGGAAGCTTAGCAAGGGGAATGAAATGAGCCGCCTTAGAGAACCTATCGACAACCGTAAGAATAACAGTCTTCCCCGCTGACGAAGGCAGTCCGGTGACAAAATCTAAGGCGATGTGAGACCACGGTCGAGAGGGAATGGGAAGCGGCCTGAGACGGCCGGCAGGAGGGGAGTTACCGGACTTAGTCTGCGCGCAGACCGAACAAGCAGCCACGAAACGACGCGTGTCATGCTCCCGGGTGGGCCACCAAAAACGCTGGCGAATGGAAGCAAGCGTACCCCGAACGCCAGGGTGGCCGGCTAACTTGGCAGAGTGAGCCCACTGAAGAACGGCCAGACGAGTAGGAACGGGAACGAAAAGAAGGTTCCTAGGACAAGCGCGCGGCGACGGAGTGTGAGTGAGCGCTTGCTTTACCTGCCTCTCAATTCCCCAGACAGTCAACCCGACAACACGCCCCTCAGGGAGAATCCCCTCGGGGTCAGTGGAGGCTACTGAAGAACTGAAGAGACGAGATAAAGCATCAGGCTTGGTGTTCTTAGAGCCCGGACGATAAGAAATCACGAACTCGAAACGAGCGAAAAACAGCGCCCAACGCGCCTGACGCGCATTAAGTCGTTTGGCAGAACGGATGTACTCAAGGTTCCTATGGTCAGTCCAAACGACAAAAGGAACGGTCGCCCCCTCCAACCACTGTCGCCATTCGCCTAGGGCTAACCGGATGGCGAGCAGTTCGCGGTTTCCCACATCATAGTTACGTTCCGACGGCGACAGGCGATGAGAAAAATACGCGCATGGGTGGACCTTGTCGTCAGAGAGGGAGCGCTGAGAAAGAATGGCTCCCACGCCCACCTCTGACGCGTCAACCTCGACAACGAACTGTCTAGAGACGTCAGGTGTAACAAGGATAGGAGCGGATGTAAAACGATTCTTGAGGAGATCAAAAGCTCCCTGGGCGGAAACGGACCACTTAAAGCACGTCTTGACAGAAGTAAGGGCTGTGAGAGGAGCTGCCACCTGACCGAAATTACGGATGAAACGACGATAGAAGTTCGCGAAGCCGAGAAAGCGCTGCAGCTCGACGCGTGACTTAGGGACGGGCCAATCAATGACAGCTTGGACCTTAGCGGGATCCATCTTAATGCCTTCAGCGGAAATAACAGAACCGAGAAATGTGACGGAGGAGGCATGAAAAGTGCACTTCTCAGCCTTCACAAAAAGACAATTCTCTAAAAGGCGCTGGAGGACACGTCGAACGTGCTGAACATGAATCTGGAGTGACGGTGAAAAAATCAGGATATCGTCAAGGTAAACGAAAACAAAGATGTTCAGCATGTCTCTCAGGACATCATTGACTAATGCCTGAAAGACAGCTGGAGCGTTAGCGAGGCCGAAAGGAAGAACCCGGTATTCAAAGTGCCCTAACGGAGTGTTAAACGCCGTCTTCCACTCGTCCCCCTCCCTGATGCGCACGAGATGGTAAGCGTTACGAAGGTCCAACTTAGTGAAAAACCTGGCTCCCTGCAGGATCTCGAAGGCTGAAGACATAAGAGGAAGCGGATAACGATTCTTCACTGTTATGTCATTCAGCCCTCGATAATCTATGCAGGGGCGCAGAGACCCGTCCTTCTTCTTGACAAAAAAAAACCCCGCTCCGGCGGGAGAGGAGGAGGGGACTATGGTACCGGCGTCAAGAGCTACAGACAAATAATCTTTGAGAGCCTTACGTTCGGGAGCCGACAGAGAGTATAGTCTACCCCGGGGGGGAGTGGTTCCCGGAAGGAGATCAATACTACAATCATACGACCGGTGTGGAGGAAGAGAGGTGGCCCTGGACCGACTGAACACCGTGCGCAGATCGTGATATTCCTCCGGCACCCCTGTCAAATCACCAGGCTCCTCCTGTGAAGAAGAGACAGAGGAAACAGGAGGGATAGCAGACATTAAACATTTCACATGACAAGAGACGTTCCAGGAGAGGATAGAATTACTAGACCAATTAATGGAAGGATTATGACAAACTAGCCAGGGATGGCCCAAAACAACAGGTGTAAAAGGTGAACGAAAAATTAAAAAAGAAATGGTTTCGCTATGATTACCAGAAACAGTGAGGGTTAAAGGTAGCGTCTCACGCTGAATCCTGGGGAGAGGACTACCATCCAGGGCGAACAAGGCCGTGGGCTCCCTTAACTGTCTGAGAGGAATGTCATGTTCCCGAGCCCAGGTCTCGTCCATAAAACAGCCCTCCGCCCCAGAGTCTATTAAGGCACTGCAGGAAGCTGACGAACCGGTCCAGCGTAGATGGACCGACAAGGTAGTGCAGGATCTTGAAGGAGAGACAGGAGTAGTAGCGCTCACCAGTAGCCCTCCGCTTACTGATGAGCTCTGGCTTTTACTGGACATGAAGTGACAAAATGACCAGCGGAACCGCAATAGAGACAGAGGCGGTTGGTGATTCTCCGTTCCCTCTCTTTAGTCGAGATGCGGATACCTCCCAGCTGCATAGGCTCAGCACCCGAGCCGGCAGAGGAAGATGGTAGTGATGCGGAGAGGGGGGCAACGGAGAACGCAAGCTCCTTTCCACGAGCTCGGTGACGAAGATCAACCCGTCGCTCAATGCGAATAGCGAGTTCAATCAAGGAATCCACGCTGGAAGGAACCTCCCGGGAGAGAATCTCATCCTTTACCTCTGCGCGGAGACCCTCCAGAAAACGAGCGAGCAAAGCCGGCTCGTTCCAGCCACTGGAGGCAGCAAGAGTGCGAAACTCAATAGAGTAGTCTGTTATGGATCGATTACCTTGACATAGGGAAGACAGGGCCCTGGAAGCCTCCTCCCCAAAAACAGATCGATCAAAAACCCGTATCATCTCCTCCTTAAAGTCCTGATACTGGTTAGTACACTCAGCCCTTGCCTCCCAGATTGCCGTGCCCCACTCACGAGCCCGTCCAGTAAGGAGAGATATGACGTAGGCGACACGAGCAGTGCTCCTGGCGTAAGTGTTGGGCTGGAGAGAAAACACAATATCACACTGGGTGAGGAACGAGCGGCATTCAGTGGGCTCCCCAGAGTAACACGGCGGGTTATTGATTCTGGGCTCCGGAGATTCGAAAGCCCTGGAAGTGGCCGGTGGATCGAGGCGGAGATGGTGAACCTGTTCTGTGAGGTTGGAGACTTGGGTGGCCAGGGTCTCAACGGCATGTCGAGCAGCAGACAATTCCTGCTCGTGTCTGCCTAGCATCGCTCCCTGGATCTCGACGGCTGAGTGGAGAGGATCCGAAGTCGCTGGGTCCATTCTTGGTCGGATTCTTCTGTCAGGTGCGTGAATGAGGACCCAAAAGCGAATTAACAAACAGAGTTTCTTTAATGATGAACACACGTGGGTTTAGATGGACAGGTAGATTCCGACAGGACAGGACAAGGTTGCAGCAAACACGATGATAGTCTGGTTCAGGCATGAGACACACAAACAAGAATCCGACAAAGACAGGAGCAGAAACAGAGAGAGATATAGGGACCTAATCAGAGGGAAAAAGGGAACAGGTGGGAAAAGGGGTGAATGAGGTAGTCAGAGAAGACAAGGAACAGCTGGGGGAAAGAGGGACAGAAACGGTAACCTAGTACGACCAGCAGAGGGAGACAGGGTGAAAGGAAAGGACAGAAACAAGACACAACATGACAATACATGACAGATGTAGGATCTTAATTTGAGGCAGTTTGCTACAGTAGGAAAATAATCCTGCAGCAACAGCAAATGTGAATTATTATGTGGATTATAATTATTGGACATTTTTGTAGGAGTTGATATATTTTTCATTAGGGGAAATCAAGTAAAAAAATCCAAACTTTAGAAGTTCCTTTAAAACTCACATTTCCATCTCCTGCTAAGCAGGAAAATTGTCAGCAAAGTAATGATTACATCCTACTGTACATCTGGGAGTTGTGGTTTTAATCTAGCTGTCTCTTCATATTCATGAACTGGGCCGCACCTCAATCCCAAACCAAAACCAGACAGAAAGGTCATATGCAAATATTCCCATTATATCTAATTAGTGAGTATTTAATGTGGATAAAACAGACTCCACCTCTGTTCCCTTCATGTGTAAATAAACATCTTAGATGATCTCTTATTTTAAAACATGCAGCTCTAAAATGGTTGATTAAGATCCTCTGATTCTCTCTTTGATCTTAGGGAGAATATTCATCATCATCATGATCATCATCCAAAACCTGGGTGTCCTCCCCTCCCCTCTCCATAGGCCTGTTCTTCCCTCTCTCTGTCGGCATGGTAATGGATGGCTGGGCTGTAAACTGAATGAGGGACTGTTTAATATGAGGCAGAACGGAACCATAATGGACACATGAATGGCATCATAACGACAGATGAGTGATTGTTTGTAGAAGTAGTAAAAGTTAAGGAGGATAAACTGTGGGATGCACAGGACTCGACGCCATTGTGATTTAGGCGATGCATCAAGCAAAATCACTAGGGGAAAGTGGTAAAAACAGCATATTTGTCAGCTAAAATCTGCAGCCAAATACCACTCCTGAGAGATCAGCATCATTGCAAAAATGGGAAATACTGGCATTATAAAGTATATATTATTCTCTTGTATAGGTTAAAACATACTGCAAGTATTTTTCAACCCAACTTTCATATGAAAAGTAGAAAACATAAAACAATATATTCATATCTCCCTCTGTCGCTGAACTGTGTTTGCCCAAGCTGTGCCGAGGACTTGGTGTGCAAAATGCCAAGAATAATTGTACCACTCATTCACCTGTTCTGGCCCTTGGGGACGTTTCTGTCTCTGTGCTGCATAAGATCTGTAATTACCTTCTCCTGCAGTAATGTAGGTTAGAGACTGTATCCGCTACATCAGACAAGGACAGTGTGTGTGTGCGTGTGTGCATGTGTGTGTGTGCGTGTGTGCGTGCGTGCGTGCGTGACAAGAACAGGGGAGACTTTTAGGCCATTCAAAGGCGGTTCCAGGAAACAGAACTTATAATCAAACTTGTCTTCCACATTGCCATGGTCCTTCAGTTAAGATGTTTAAAATAATTTTAATTGCTGAAAATAGGCCACAGACTTCATGAATTGCTCATAAAATGAGACAAACCGTCCAAAACATAGCTCTTTCCAAGCCCTGGAGCGTGCCCACACAACAAATTACCTAGCCAAGATACTGGACCGGCAGCCATGGTTATCCACCATATCATATCATTCTCATCAAAGATCAGAGACACCGGCCAGCCAGCACCATGGAGAGCCAGCATCATGGAGAGCCAGCACCATGGAGAGCCAGCATCATGGAGAAATAAATATAGTTATTATTTTCTATTCTATATAAAAAAGCTTATTCTGACTGGTTGCCTGGTTGTGTGTTCGTAGAGATAGTCTGGACTGGAGCAACAATGCGGATGGCGTGTTGTCCTTATTTACCCGTATTAAAACTGTAGGGGCTGCCAATGACTGAGTTGTGAGAGGAGGGAGACAGACACACACACACACACTCTCTCTCTCTCTCTCTCTCTCTCTCTCTTCTGTTCTAGAGAGAAATACCCAGGAATGTTGCGCTAATGATGTTGCTGATGACCATCTCTGCCCTCATCTGTAGTTAACACGCAGCATGGCGTATTATCCTCCACAGCCCAGCTCACCCCATTACTTCTGTCTACCATTACATGATACATGCCGTACCTGAGCTACATCAAAGGGATCTTCCTGGACTTAGCCCCCAACCCACCTTTGAAGGTAAAATGCACACTAGTGAAATACTAATTCCCAATTCAAAGGGTTGTTTTCCCCTTTCCCACTTCAGTTTTAAAGTGGTATGGCTTCAATTGAAAACAGCAATATATATGTGATCTGTGAAGTGCATCACTTTGTTTACCAAGGGACAATAGGTGAAACATAAACTGAAACGGGTTTGTGTTTTTCCCATATCTGTTCAGCTATAGTATGCAGGATAGGTAGAGGACAGGCCTATTCATAAGAACAGGAGTGCTTGTCTCAACGACAGCTTTTATCATTGTTGACATGTGAGTACAAAGAGAAACCAAGGACTTACATTTCTCCCCCGGTGGTTAACAATACGTCATGCTGAGAATGAAATACAGCATGTTTGTATCAACCCACCCTTTGCACAAGTTTATTGCCAAAGGCCCAATATCAATTGAGATCCAATGTTCCCTACTTTGTTTCTGCTTGACACTTGTTACCAATCATTACAGACCCAGGAAGACCAACAAATTAGTTTATTTAGAAATCAACAAACACAAGGATATTAAATATGTTCTTGTAATTAGTTGAACTATTTACTACTGTACAATCTGTATGAATAGACTTGCTGAATTAGCCAATTACTCTGAAATGAGGAACACATTGAGAGACAGTTTGACAGCTGTTTTTCACTAAACCCTGCGACGATGGCCTTAACTGGAAGTCTACAGACACGACTCTTAACAAAATTAGATGTCTAGATGCCTCGAACCAAAGTAAGCGACATTTTAAACAAGTGTTTTAGGAACTATTTGACTGTCAAAGTGTTCAAACAAACACTGCACTCCTCCTCACGACTGAGAATTGAAACTGCTTGACATAAAGGAGAAACTCATCAGTTAAAACCTCTTAAACGTGAAGTCGACATATTTAGGGGACTTTATGAGAATGGTAGCCCCTAACCGCAAAAGCAGGGTGTCAGCAGAAAGCTGAGTGTCTTGGCTATTTATCTGTGCCTTAACATTTTTGGTGTGATTTACTACTATATATGGGCATACGGATGAGTAAGGGCAGGCCGAGCCGATGACCGCAAGATACCTACATTCTGGTTAGCGCTATGAAGCATTAATGAAATAAATAATTCACGCTGAAAGCCGGGACTCCACAGATCATGAGGATGTCTTATTTGTCTGCCTGCGACCTACTGTTATTGATCACCATTGATCACCAAAATGTTTATTTTACACAATGTTTTCAACAAACAGCAAACATCTTACAAGGTAAGCTTTGGTCTGTGTTTGAGTTATAGCTACATGGGGGGGGGGGGGTGAAATTAATCCTTAGGTTGGTGGGAACAAATCTAGCCTATTGCCAATGTTATCTGGTGATGTATGACTTAATGGCAACATCGAATGTCCACCGAGTGGCTATATATTTGCACATGAAAACAATGATGAAAACACTTGGATATCCCCTGTATGTCCCCCGACACCACCACAATGTTTGAGAGAGGTTGGTGATGTAGACATTTCATTTTCATAGTGAACAATAGCTTTTAGCCATGTCCAGTGTGCAAAAACACTGCAA
The DNA here is from genome assembly GCF_057628025.1 of Oncorhynchus mykiss. Classification (NCBI taxonomy): domain Eukaryota; kingdom Metazoa; phylum Chordata; class Actinopteri; order Salmoniformes; family Salmonidae; genus Oncorhynchus; species Oncorhynchus mykiss. The sequence continues at coordinate 21,820,399 of NC_143032.1, forward strand.
TTACCACATTTGGACAGTTTGGAGAAGTTGAAAGGACACTTGAATGTACCCTGGACACACCATAACACCACCGCAATGTTTGATTGAGGTTGATATGGAAGAAATTGTGTTTTTAGACTGATCAAATAGCATTTAGGGATTGTAAATATGTAATATGTAATAATTCACAGACATATGCCACTTTGCAGAGGTGTTAGGGACACTTGGAAACGCCCCGTGACCACACCTGAAACCACTGCCTATTTCTAGTTGTTAGGTCTATCAATCCCATTTTTTCTGATATTGTTCACATGTTGTGGAAGCCATCTGATGTGTTCCCAGCTCTAATTCACTTATAGCTTGTCAATGAAAGATTACTGTCAAAATGAAAAAATACAAAAAGCGGTTATTTTGTGTGTGCTTGATCTTGTGTATTCTGAACTATTAACTCCCATCGACCTCCGGATCCCTTTCCTCATAATCCTCGAGATGTCTTCTTTCCAAATAGACCAAGTTGTGGCGTGTCAGAATCATGTATTTACACATGAATAGCAGTTTTGGGTATGTCTATTTAGGTGGAAAACTAAGAGGTTATTTAAAGAGACAAGATTGTTTCTAAAATAGTAAAATGTCATGATAAGGTACTTTGTCACCACATAATAAACTTCAACACAACAAACCGATTGACTGTCCAACAGATAGCATAGGCCCTGCTCTGGTGTATCATCTGCTTACATTGTTTCAGGCCCAAGTTTGCTCAGTATATCGACGGTATCGGGTTGTTGACTCTCTGGTTGAGTACACATCTGGGCGACCTGATAAACAGGGCACAGGTACCCTGGCAACAGCAGAGCCCGAGAAACGGGCGTGTGGCAACAGCGGAACGTGGTCTGTATGTACTCAGGTTGACAGGGCTCCGTAGACATGGCTGGGTAAAGATCGAAGGAACAACAGAGGCAGCATGCACTAGTTTACCTCATTTACACAGCCAATGGAAACCATTGAAATGTTCTAGTTATTTTTTGGCACTTGTGAATCTTTTATAATGCATTTAGTAAACCTTATTTTACTGTTGGATTAACTTGTAAAAACAATGCTCACCTTTATCACAATAATAACCTCTTTACTGCATTCTAGACTGTCTGTAATGTATTGTATGCCTTTTCTCACGTGCCTAAATGCCTTTATAACCTTATACAGCTATTCTGCAGAATGACATGATTTCCCTTTGAAGGCACCAGTACAAGTCCACTGTGTGATCAACTGTGATCTTCATCTTAGTTGACCCTGCAAAAAACACTGTGATATCCTCTTAGTTGACCCTGCAGCAACACTGTGATATCCTCTTAGTTGACCCTTCAGCAACACTGTGATATCCTCTTAGTTGACCCTTCAGCAACATTGTGATGTCCTCTTAGTTGACCCTGCAGCAACACTGTGATATCCTCTTAGTTGACCCTGCAGCAACACTGTGATATCCTCTTAGTTAACCCTGCAGCAACACTGTGATATCCTCTTAGTTGACCATGCAGCAACAATGTGATATCCTCTTAGTTAAGCCTGCAGAAACACTGTGATCTTCATCTTAGTTGACTCTAAAGCAACACTGTGATATCATCTTAGTTGACCCTTCAGCAACACTGTGATATCCTCTTAGTTGACCCTGCAGTAACACTGTGATATCGTCTTAGTTAACCGTGCAGAAACACTGTGATGTCCTCTTAGTTGACCCTGCAGCAACACTGTGATCTTCATCTTAGTTGACCCTGCAGCAACACTGTGATATCCTCTTAGTTAACCCTGCAGCAACACTGTTATATCCTCTTAGTTAACCCCGGAGAAACACTGTGATATCCTCTCAGTTAAGCCTGCAGAAACACTGTGATATCCTCTTAGTTATCCCTGCAGAAACACTGTGATCTTCATCTTAGTTGACCCTGCAGCAACACTGTGATATTCTCTTAGTTAAGCCTGCAGCAACACTGTGATATCCTCTTAGTTAAGCCTGCAGCAACACTGTGATATCCTCTTAGTTGACCCTTCAGCAACACTGTGATATCCTCTTAGTTGACCCTTCAGCAACACTGTGATATCCTCTTAGTTGACCCTTCAGCAACACTGTGATATCCTCTTAGTTGACACTTCAGCAACACTGTGATATCCTCTTAGTTGACCCTGCAGCAACACTGTGATATCCTCTTAGTTGACCCTGCAGCAACACTGTGATATCCTCTTAGTTGACCCTGCAGCAACACTGTGATATCCTCTTAGTTGACCCAGCAGCAACACTGTGATATCCTCTTAGTTGACCCTGCAGCAACACTGTGATATCCTCTTAGTTAAGCCTGCAGAAACACTGTGATCTTCATCTTAGTTGACTCTAAAGCAACACTGTGATATCATCTTACTTGACCCTTCAGCAACACTGTGATATCCTCTTAGTTGACCCTGCAGTAACACTGTGATATCGTCTTAGTTAACCGTGCAGAAACACTGTGATATCCTCTTAGTTGACCCTGCAGCAACACTGTGATCTTCATCTTATTTGACCCTGCAGCAACACTCTGATATTCTCTTAGTTAACCCTGCAGCAACACTGTGATATCCTCTTAGTTATCCCTGCAGAAACACTGTGATCTTCATCTTAGTTGACCCTGCAGCAACACTGTGATATTCTCTTAGTTAAGCCTACAGCAACACTGTGATATCCGCTTAGTTAAGCCTGCAGCAACACCGTGATATCCTCTTAGTTGACCCTTCAGCAACACTGGGATATCCTCTTAGTTGACCCTTCAGCTACACTGTGATATCCTCTTAGTTGACCCTGCAGCAACACTGTGATATCCTCTTAGTTGACCCTGCAGCAACACTGTGACATCCTCTTAGTTAACCCTGCAGCAACACTGTGATATCCTCTTAGTTGACCCTGCAGCAACACTGTGATATCCTCTTAGTTAAGCCTGCAGAAACACTGTGATCTTCATAGTAGTTTACTCTTCAGCAACACTGTGATATCATCTTAGTTGACCCTGCAGCAACACTGTGATATCCTCTTAGTTGACCCTTCAGCAACACTGTGATATCCTCTTAGTTGACCCTTCAGCAACACTGTGATATCCTCTTAGTTGACACTGCAGCAACACTGTGATATCCTCTTAGTTGACCCTGCAGCAACACTGTGATATCCTCTTAGTTGACCCTGCAGCAACACTGTGATATCCTCTTAGTTGACCCTGCAGCAACACTGGGATATCCTCTTAGGTGACCCTGCAGCAACACTGTGATATCCTCCTAGTTAACCCTGCAGCAACACTGTGATATCCTCTTAGTTGACCCTGCAGCAACACTGTGATATCCTCTTAGTTAAGCCTGCAGAAACACTGTGATATCCTCTTAGTTGACCCTGCAGCAACACTGTGATATCCTCTTAGTTGACCCTGCAGCAACACTGTGATATCCTCTTAGTTAACCCTGCAGCAACACTGTGATATCCTCTTAGTTAATCCTGCAGAAACACTGTGATATCCTCTTAGTTGACCTTGCAGCAACACCGTGATATCCTCTTAGTTGACCCTGCATTAACACTGTGATATCATCTTAGTTGACCCTGCAGAAACACTGTGATATCATCTTAGTTGACCCTGCAGAAACACTGTGATATCATCTTAGTTGACCCTGCAGAAACACTGTGATATCATTTTAGTTGACCCTGCAGCAACACTGTGATATCCTCTTAGTTGACCCTGCAGCAACACTGTGATATCCTCTTAGTTGACCCTGCAGCAACACTGTGATATCATCTTAGTTGACCCTGCAGCAACACTGTGATATCCTCTTAGTTAAGCCTGCAGAAACACTGTGATATCCTCTTAGTTGACCCTGCAGCAACACTGTGATATCCTCTTAGTTAAGCCTGCAGAAACACTGTGATATCATCTTAGTTGACCCTGCAGCAACACTGTGATATCCTCTTAGTTAACCCTGCAGAAACACTGTGATATCCTCTTAGTTAAGCCTGCAGCAACACTGTGATATCCTCTTAGTTGACCCTTCAGCAACACTGTGATATCCTCTTAGTTGACCCTTCAGCAACACTGTGATATCCTCTTAGTTGACCCTTCAGCAACACTGTGATATCCTCTTAGTTGACCCTGCAGCAACACTGTGATATCCTCTTAGTTGACCCTGCTGCAACACTGTGATCTTCATCTTATTTGACCCTGCAGCAACACTGTGATATCCTCTTAGTTGACTCTAAAGCAACACTGTGATATCATCTTACTTGACCCTTCAGCAACACTGTGATATCCTCTTAGTTGACCCTGCAGTAACACTGTGATATCGTCTTAGTTAACCGTGCAGAAACACTGTGATATCCTCTTAGTTGACCCTGCTGCAACACTGTGATCTTCATCTTATTTGACCCTGCAGCAACACTGTGATATTCTCTTAGTTAACCCTGCAGCAACACTGTGATATCCTCTTAGTTATCCCTGCAGAAACACTGTGATCTTCATCTTAGTTGACCCTGCAGCAACACTGTTATATTCTCTTAGTTAAGCCTACAGCAACACTGTGATATCCGCTTAGTTAAGCCTGCAGCAACACCGTGATATCCTCTTAGTTGACCCTTCAGCAACACTGGGATATCCTCTTAGTTGACCCTTCAGCTACACTGTGATATCCTCTTAGTTGACCCTGCAGCAACACTGTGATATCCTCTTAGTTGACCCTGCAGCAACACTGTGACATCCTCTTAGTTAACCCTGCAGCAACACTGTGATATCCTCTTAGTTGACCCTGCAGCAACACTGTGATATCCTCTTAGTTAAGCCTGCAGAAACACTGTGATCTTCATAGTAGTTTACTCTTCAGCAACACTGTGATATCATCTTAGTTGACCCTGCAGCAACACTGTGATATCCTCTTAGTTGACCCTTCAGCAACACTGTGATATCCTCTTAGTTGACCCTTCAGCAACACTGTGATATCCTCTTAGTTGACCCTGCAGCAACACTGTGATATCCTCTTAGTTGACCCTGCAGCAACACTGTGATATCCTCTTAGTTGACCCTGCAGCAACACTGTGATATCCTCTTAGTTGACCCTGCAGCAACACTGGGATATCCTCTTAGGTGACCCTGCTGCAACACTGTGATATCCTCCTAGTTAACCCTGCAGCAACACTGTGATATAATTTTAGTTGACCCTGCAGCAACACTGTGATATCCTCTTAGTTAAGCCTGCAGAAACACTGTGATATCCTCTTAGTTGACCCTGCAGCAACACTGTGATATCCTCTTAGTTAACCCTGCAGCAACACTGTGATATCCTCTTAGTTAATCCTGCAGAAACACTGTGATATCCTCTTAGTTGACCTTGCAGCAACACCGTGATATCCTCTTAGTTGACCCTGCATTAACACTGTGATATCATCTTAGTTGACCCTGCAGAAACACTGTGATATCATCTTAGTTGACCCTGCAGAAACACTGTGATATCATTTTAGTTGACCCTGCAGCAACACTGTGATATCCTCTTAGTTGACCCTGCAGCAACACTGTGATATCCTCTTAGTTTAGCCTGCAGAAACACTGTGATATCCTCTTAGTTGACCCTGCAGCAACACTGTGATATCCTCTTAGTTAAGCCTGCAGAAACACTGTGATATCATCTTAGTTGACCCTGCAGCAACACTGTGATATCCTCTTAGTTAACCCTGCAGAAACACTGTGATATCCTCTTAGTTAAGCCTGCAGCAACACTGTGATATCATCTTAGTTGACCCTGCAGCAACACTGTGATATCCTCTTAGTTGACCCTGCAGAAACACTGTGATATCCTCTTAGTTAAGCCTGCAGAAACACTGTGATATCATCTTAGTTGACCCTGCAGCAACACTGTGATATCCTCTTAGTTGACCCTGCAGAAACACTGTGATATCCTCTTAGTTAACCCTGCAGCAACACTGTGATATCCTCTTAGATGACCTTGCAGCAACACTAAGTGTCAGTTTAGCCTCCCTCATTCCTGCCCACCTCACCCCACCGGCATAACCACGCAGATCACTAGGTGATGGCAAGACCAGATCATCAACATCCAAGGCATTGTGTTTAGTGCGTTGGTTGGGGCCGCGTTATTGGACGGGTTGCATCGGTATGGGGTCACGTGATTTAGGAGGGTGCGTTGGTATGATGGGTTCAGGGGTTCAGAGGCAAGGTGGGAAATCCAGGGGTGTATCTCCGACCTGTTTACAAGGTCAGGGGCGGCAGTGGTTAGGTGTGGCAGGTAGCCTAGTGGTTAGAGCGTTGGGCCAATAACTGAAAGGTTGCTAGATTGTATCCCCGAGCTGACAAGGTAAAAATCTGCCGTTCTGCCCCGGAACAAGGCAGTTAACCCTCTGTTCCTAGGCCGTCATTGTAAATAAGAATTTGTTCTTAACTGACTTGCCTAGTTAAATCAAAGAACAAGAAGCCATGTCACAGGGACTACATTCCTCAGACAGCTTGCTCCAGGGTAGCTAAATAGCACATTAGCATTTCCAGCAAATCCATTTAAACCACTGTCTCTGGCATTGGCAACAGGTGAACTTGATCTGTGTCTCAAACAATAGTCCTAAATAGCTTCCTATATCCTCCTTTGCTTAGTGGCCTTTTGACCATCAGCTGTAGAGTCGAAGATGGTACAGAATAGGAGTATTGAGACAATTTCCTTGTATTACTAAAAAGCTATTTGATAGGTGCTTAGCTCCAGTCAAAAGGGTGAGTCCCTTTACCTGAAACCCAGGCAAATACTCTCCAGCGTTAAGGTGAGATCCCCCCCCCCCCCCCCCCCCCCCCCCCCACATGCAACCTCACATCCCTCAACACTGATGTGTGGCTGTGTAACAGGAACTGGCGTATCGGCTTCAGAATCAACAGCCCTGGTATGTGAGAATCACAGGCTTATGAAGGAGCCGGTCCTTTTCACGTGATGTCTACGGAGCCACAGGAAGCTGTTCCAACCCTTCTACACAACCCTTCTACAAGCTGAAAGGAATAGTCAGTCTGGGATGTCTATACCAAGTTGTACAGAGCTATAACTCAAACCCATGACCAAATATTCATAATACTGTTAGTCTCTAGCAACAACAAAAAAAAGAATAACAATTTGAAAGATGTCCTTTCCTACCTCTGTCTGGATGGTGTATGGGGAAAAAGTCAATTTCAGGCAGGACGATCTACCTATTAAGAAATGCCAGTATCAATTGAACTGTATTTTGTATCGGTTTACACACCTCCATATAGCCGGGTGGACAAAGTAAGCTAACGCAAGGTCATACTGGAGTGGTAATATTAGTGGAATAATATATTCATGGTCTACACTGGCAATGTGTTTAACAGAGGGGTTATGAATAGACAACAGGCACTTATCTATGGCCTTGGCTTTTTTCACTTCCTTTATGGCAACACCTTCTGAACGTACACCTTGATACATAATATTGACAAGATATCTGCTTAGTCAATTCACATAATGTAGACATTTTATTTGTATTTTTATGTATGATAAGCACACCTATACCGTAATGACTGCAGAAGTGTTCCAGTCTGTCCAACTCTAACTAATAACGTGTGCTCCCAAAGACTGCAGGAGATGTCCAGGGACATTTCCCCTAAGAAATGCTTTATAGCACCGACCCATAATTCACCATGGTAAAAATGCTTGGCACGTAACACTTCATCACTGAACAAGACATATCGCCCTGGTAACATCACCACGGATATTCTCAGGTGTGCAGCTCTCTGAAGTCAGTCTGTACCATGTGAAAAATGGACTGGTGAAAACGTTCATTAGTCACCCAAGCGTTGAGATTACGCCATTAATGCTGAGGCACCCTAAAAGGAAGCAATGTGGGTCATGAAAGGAACCTTGTACAGTTCAGTATCATTTTCAATCTAACCATAATATTCATTGATTATTTCCCAATTTTAGCCATTTTGAGATAAACATATAATATTTCTCTCAACCTATACTTGGTAAAATGAAGGTGAAAGTAAACATATTAGATTTAATGTTACACACTGTATTAAGGCATCCTATATCTGCTAAAATAAAGGTAAGGGGCAACATTCAGGTAAACGAAAAAATGTAAATTGTCTTAATAGGGCGTTGGGCCATAGGCACGCACACACACACACACACACACACACGCACGCACACACGCGAACACATGCGCACACACACACACACACACACACACCCCTTTAAACCCCATTACATCCTTTAAACCCCATTACACCCTTTAAAAGCCATTCCACCCTTTAAACCCCCTATTCTCCTTGAGGCCCCTCTTTCAAAGTCACAGATCTCTTATTTTATCCGTGGTAGCCAACATAATGGGCAACTGGGCATTTTTATACATAACCCTAAGTATGATGAGATGTTAATTGCTTACAGTTTTTTGGTATCGCTTTGGTACAATTTTCAATTTTTTTTCTCACATTTTGTTATGTTATAGCCTTATTTTGTTATGTTACAGCCTTATTCTAAAATGGATTAAATAAAACAAAATCCCCATCAATCTACACACAATACTCCATAATGACAAAGCAAAAACAGTTTTTTCGAAAACTTTTCACATTTATTACAAAAAAAACTGAAGTACCTTATTTACATAAGTATTCAAACCCTTTGCTAAGAGACTCGAAATTGAACTCAGGTGCATCCTTTTTCCATTGATCATCCGTGAGATGTTTCTACGACTTGAATAGAGTCCACCTGTTGCAAATTCAAATGATTAATATGATTTGGAAAGGCTCACATAGTTGCCAGTGCATGTCAGAGCAAAAAAACAAGCCATGAGGTGGAAGGAATTGTCCGTAGAGCTCAGAGACAGGATTGTGTAGAGGCACAGATCTGGGGAAGGGTACCAAAACAATTTGGCAGCATTGAAGGTCCCCAAAAAGACAGTGGCCTCCATCATTCTTAAATGGAAGAAGTTTGAAACAACCAAGACTTTTCCTAGAGCTGGCCGCCCGACCAAACTGAGCAATCGGGGAGAAGGGCCTTGGTCAGTGACGTTACCAAGGACCCGATGGTCACTCTGACAGAACAAAACCAGTGTTCCTCTGTGGAGATGGAAGAAATTTCCAGAAGGACAACTATCTCTGCATCACTCCACCAACCAGGCCTTTATGGTAGAGTGGCCAAACGGAAGCCACTCCTCAGTAAAAGGCACATGAAAGCCCACTTGGAGTTTGCCAAAAGGCCCCTAAAGACTCTCAGACCATGAGAAACAAGATCCTCTGGTCTGATGAAGCCAGGATAGAACTCTTTGGCCTGAATGCAAAGCGTCTGGAGGAATCCTGGCACCATCCCTACGGTGAAGCATGGCGGTGGCAGCATCATGCTGTGGGAATGTTTTTCAGAGACTGGGACTCTAGTCAGGATCGAGGGAATGATGAATGAAGCAAAGTACAAAGAGATCCTTGATGAAAACCTTCTCCAGAGTTCTCAGGACCTCAGACAACCCTAAATACACAGCTAAGACAACACAGGAGTGGCTTCAGGACAAGTCTCTGAATGCCCTTGAGTGGCCCAGCCAGAATCCGGACTTGAACCCGATCTAATTTCTCTGGATAGACCTGAAAATAGCTGTGCAGTGACGCTCCACATCCAACGTGACAGAGCTTGAGAGGATCTGCAGAGAAGAATGGGAGAAACTCCCCAAATACAGGTGTGTCAAGCTTGTAGCGTCATACCCAAGAAGACGGCTGTAATCGCTGTCAAAGGTGCTTCAAAAAAGTACTGAGTAAAGGGTCTAATTACTTATCAAAATGTGATATTTCAGTTTTTATTTTTTATACATTTGCAAACATTTCTAAAAACCTGTTTTTGCTTTGTGATTATGGGGTATTGTGTGTAGGTTGCTGAGGGGGAAAAAATGTATACATTTTTGAGTAAGGCTGTAACATAACAAAATGTGGAACAAGTCAATACTGATAGCCACCGTGCTTCTACACCTGCATTGCTTGCTGTTTGGGGTTTTAGGCTAGGTTTCGGTACAGCACTTTGTGACATCAGCTGATGTAAGAAGGGCTTTATCAATAAATTTGATTTACTGATTGATTGAATACTTTCTGAATGCACTGTATGTGGTACAATTTTCACAACTTGGTACAAAACTCCAAACTGGTCACACTTGTAGCGCAGCAGTCTTACACTCAAAACCAGTCATCACTCAACAAAACATGTTACTTTTCAGATGTAATTGCAAATTAGATGTACTTTCTGTAATTAAATGTTAAAAATTAAATTAATGAAAATAAAATATAACGTTAGGCACACATTCATTTGCATCAATCCCGTCTTGAGCATTTGGCCATGAATTCTCATCCACATCAAACTGAATGTCCTCAATGTTCATGCACCGCGGAAAAAACCTTTTGGCATGGCGAATCCATGCTTGACATTGGTCTGTAGTGATGTCGCCAAATGCCTCATCCATGGCCAGAAGGAGGGTGGCACTCTCATGGGGAAGGCGATCATACACCTTCCACCTCCATGCTGAAAGAAAATCCTCAATAATGTTGAGGAAAGGGGAGTATAGTGGTAGGTACAGGGTCACAAATTGGGGATGGGCCCGAAACCATACCTGAACCACCTCTGCAAGGTGGAACCTGATATTGTCCCGCACAATGACATAGGTGACCTCTTCACTTTGACAGGCCTGATCAATTTCATTGAGGAACACAATGTGATGTGCAGCATTGTAGGATCCAAGTAATGGCCTACGTCCTACCACACCATCTTCAGGCATACTGTAGCTGCTCACCAGGATATGTTTCACCACGTTGCCCAGGGACTTGGACGGTTGCACGTTGGCCGATGAGTTTTGGCCAGTTTGAAGCCAGCTTCATCAACAAAGACATACTTGTGATGGTTCACAGCAGCATCAAGCACCATCACCCTCTAAACATATATTTTGGTTAGTTATTTTTACAGTATAGTTCCAATATGATATTGTGAAGTAACATGTGCATCAAATAGTAACAGTAATACAGTATAAAGTGCTGTACCTCAACATACTCGGCCCGCAGTTGTTTCACCCAGTCGCTGTTTCTCTCAAAAGGCACCAGGTAAATGTGTTTCATAGATACCTGGTGCCTCTTCAAAATGCGGCCGATTGTTGGTAGGCTGATGGATGCCACATTGGCAAAGGTGTCATCATTCTCCTCAATGGCCTGCTTTATTTCGGACAGCTGTGTGTTGTTCCTGGTCCTCACCATTGCACCACTGTCCACTCCTGCTGGTCGGTAAGCACACGCCACGACCATCACCATAGGGTCTTCTATCAATTCTGAGGGTAGAACATAGGATACTGTCAATAGTTCATACTGTAACATGTTTTGTGAATTTACATATATTACAATATGTAATTTACAGTAAATGTAATGGTTAAACATGACATATCCTGCAGACTTACCGTTTTTTTGGTCGAAACATTCTGATGATGGAATTGACAGTTGATCTTTTCATATTGGGGTGATCTGGCAGCCTCTGCCATGGTAAGGCCTCTGTTTTCCACATGGTCAACGACGATGGCCCGGACTTGATTAGACACATCAGTTCCCTGCCGTCTGCCTCCCTCTCTCTGATGTCCACCTCTTTGACGGGGCCCATGCCAACCTCTTTGACCTCTTTGACAGGGCCCATGCCCACCTCTTTGACCTCTTTGATGGGGCCAGTGCCCACGTCTCTGACAAGCTCCTTGTCCACGAGTTCTTTGATTTCTTCCTCTCCTTTGCTGTCTATCTGCTCCATGTTGAAAGAAATATCAAGTGTTCACACACCCCTTTTATATGGTGACCAATTGTGGTTACCACTATGTGAAATCAGTTTGCAAAAACAAATATTCATTATGTATGGTTATCATGAATCATACATGTCATTTAGATGTTTATACTTTACAAACACACCATTTATTTCTGTAATTCTCAAAATCCATATATAGTAGACAAACAAGTTTAAGATCTATAGATTTACCTATAACGGTTAAGTGATTAACCATTAAGTTGAATTAAGGGATGATCTTACGTATTTAAACAAATAAGAAGAGAATCATATGAAAAGTATTATGAGTATTGCATTGTGAAAGACAATTACTTTATATGAAAAGTAATTGTCAATTAAAAATGCGCTTAAAGCTTTGAAAAAAAAACTGCCTTTTTGATGATCTATTTTGAGTTTTGTTCAAAGAGTTGTGAAATATGACCATACACTTGTGAAAAGAATACCAAAAATGAAGAAAAACAAACAAACTCAGGAACCACACATGTAAGCACCTGCTTTCAATATACTTTGTATCCCTGATTAACACAAGTGTTTCCTTTATTTTGCCAGTTACCTGTATAATAAAAGTTACTGTAACACACTGTATTTATAACAATCTCTGACAATAGAGTTTGGTCGTTCTAAACAGGATTACAATTTAGTGACACCCACACCCTGGGTTCCATTACTAGACTGATAGCAGGTTTGAAAGCGTGGAGAGAGCTGGCGTTTGATAAGTAAAGACGCCTGCTCAGAAAGGAACACAAATCGATGGCTGCTGTCTCTGGCTGGATCTCTGCATTGATTATCACACAGAAAGAGAAGCATCTGGGCCATGCAGGGAAACAGTAACCAGGACCAAGGTCAATATTCACCCAACCCTGCTACACCCAGCACACCTTACTGCAGGCTCAGGCCTATCCCAACCTTAACCCTTACCTTAACCACTCGGAATTAAGAGTTTTGTACTATTTTGCAATGTCTGCATTCATCAATTTAGCAAGAGGACAATATTTTGAATAATGTTGAAGTGTCATTTTATCGGTAACTACCAGTAACTCTAGTGCCCGAAATCTGGCGCTGTAGTCCTAAAACCTTAACCCACTCGGAATGAATGCCTAAACTTAACCGTCGAGTTGAGTTTCAGTTTCACTTATTTGTTGTTTGTTTGACTGACAGCTAACATAAATCAAAATATTCCGTAATTAAAATGGCCACACAGTGCATAATCTACAGACAGCACCACATACAGCCCCTCAGTGTTCGCTAGGCTACTTTGGCTCTTTATTGTTATTCACACATTTTTCTTATGTGTTTTACCTTTATCTTTACTCTGCATTGTTGGAAAAATACCCATAAGTTAGCATTTCACTGATAATCTACACCTGTTGTCTACGATGCATGTGACAAATAACATTTGATTGATTGATTGACAGTGCACAATAATACAGCCCCACAGTGCATATCTCTGTTACTGCCGTTATGCACAGGGTCTGAATTCTCTTTGGTGCTTGAGTTGTGCAGACTACACCCAGGTCCAGTCTAGCCTATAGTACACAGACTCTCTTCTGTTCGTTTCCACTACAACCCATAGCTTTCTAATGGCATCTCTTGAGTCCTTTTGTCTTTCTGGTATTTTTGTTCAAGAGGCATCTTCTCTCTTTATTCCTCCTTGGTCTGTTTCCCTTGGTAGGGTCATTATTAAGGGAATGTTGGTAAACACAACAGAACAACACAAAATGGATCGATATAACAAGTAAACAAGGATAATAGATAAGAATATGGTCAACAACAACAAAAAAAAAACTATTCTCGCAATACATTCTGTGAGACTCCATTCTGTGAGACTCCATCAACTAGATTCAGCCGTGGGACGATTCTTTTCTTGAGCGGCTGGTCGGGGGGCCGGAACATAATTATAAATCATTTGTAGACTGCAAATTGACCTCAAGAAGCCCAAACAGATATCATATTTGACTAAAACATCACGTGTCTCTCTATCATGCGTGGGAATACTTGGGAACATATTAAAAAAAAAAAAATCACTTGGAGATGATTTCCTGGTGTTGGTACAGTCTTTTGTCCAATAATGAAAATGAAAATAATATAACAATAATAATACTTGGGGGGGCAAAAAAAAACACCCGCTGGCCATCTTTGGCCCGGGAAACCACCATTTGGGGAACCCTTCTTTACACATTAAAACTACTCTTAACAAAGTTTAGAGCGAAGTGAACCAGTGGTACAGTCGCTAGCTAGCCATTAGCATTGTTTGCTAACAGAGCTGGTGATTCTGTGTGTTTAAGTCAGTGAGCAGATAGATTGCAGAACAGCAATCTAGTCGTTCAGTCTTTTCCCTGAACGACTACAGTCTATTTGAATTATCCACACAGAATGCACGCTGACACCTGAATGTATATTTAAAATGAGTCCCACTGTAGGGGACCTTGACAAAACCATGACTTTGACTAGTTTCATCAACACGTTTCTGGGGTGTAAATGTTGGAGAGGGCGAGGCAGTAACATCCTGGAGCTTCTTACATTGTTGTTGTAATGGGGCCTGCCACTCTTATATTTCCTCATCAACAAAGTCCAATGCCAGGAAACCACTATTTCCAAGATAATAGGAGTAAAGCTGATAGAGTTGATTATTCCATCGGAGGAAAGAGGCATACTAGTGTGTAATCTCTGCCACCATATGTTACCTGTGAGGGTTGAGAGGGCCAGCAGGTTTGGTATTCAACCTAATCCTGGGATTTGAATACAATTTGGTGGCTCCGTCAGGATTGCAACAGGGACCTTCACAGAAATTAAAATGAATCATTGAGCTTGCTGTAACTCGGCCAAACTACATTGTACTTTTTGTTCAACCGATAGTCGCTCCTGAGAAACATAATGAGTAAAAAATGGCCTTTACCAAATGCGATTTAAAGACCTGCCTAGGCAACTGACTTTGTGTTTTATAAAGATATAGCACACCGTTGAAAACACATGGCTGTTCGAATAGTATGTCTTCATCAGGGAGTAGGCTGCAAAGTGGCAGTTATGGTCGGCCAAGCTGTAAAATGCGAAGATGGCATAAATACAGTAGTTATTGCCCCAATAAACACACAGTATATAAGCAGCTATTGTCTGGGGGTTTTCCATAACAAGGATCCAGGGAGAGTTGAATATATGTTATTGTAATCTCTTCCAACACTTTTTGGATGAAGTTCCACTAGAGATCCTGACATTTAGAGAGCAATACTCATTCAAACAACCTGTTTCTTTATGTACATTGCCATTGTGCCATTGTCATAGGCCAGGTACATTATCCTCACAGCATACACACTGATGGAACAACAGGGAGAACACATCATAGGACATCAGGTAAGCCCTCCAACTAAACAAACAATGCTAAAGGTAAAACTTCAAGTAACCCAAACTTTTAGAGAAACTAAGAAAGAAAGAGATCCTCAGCAGGAGGTGAGGTTTGGATTTTCCAGGTTATGGATGAACTGTCTAGTATCTGACAAGACCCACTTTATAAACTTTGAACACAGGCTCTCAGGTAGTCGTCGATAGCTGTTAATATTTAATTCACCCTCCCTCCCCCACAATGCATTTCACTGAAACAAATCTTTACCGGATTGAATTCAAGATAAATAGCATTCAAATTTCACTGGGGCTTATAGCATTCTCCATTATTATCCTTTCCCAAGGTATTTAAAGGTCTTCGCATCAGTTTATGTTTGTGCTTGGAAAAACTATTTACTACTGTTTGTGTCCTTAAAGTACATGCACATTTTTTGTATTATTATTGCAGCTTGTTCACTGTTGAATTTTCAACTGAGGAACAAGCAATGATCAACACAGTTGTCTCAACTTATTTCTTAAACTTTTATTCACTTAAATTTGTCCAGTGTTAAAGCGACAAGAAAACATTTAGAATGTCCTTTTGTGGGATCTTATTACACTATAGTATACTGTAGATGTTAACCGATATTCTTTGATGCCAGCACGTTGCCAATACTGAGGAAACTCAAACTGTGCAACCAAAAGAGAAAAATAAACCAGTGAAAGAAAATAAATAACAAAAACAAAAGCTGAACAAGTCCAAAACATTTCTTCTGCTTTTTAATTTTCATCTGGAGTAGATACAGTAACAAGTTGCACTTTAACACTGTTCGGCAAATAGTACAAAATAATTATTACATGTATTTTTTGCTCTGTCAAGAAAATAAATTGTAAATACACTGATGATTCTCTAAGCACTTTGTCAGCTCAAGTGAACACTAAGCTCTTTGACCAAGGTCTCAGGTAATGCAGATGTCTACAGGTCAAATAAGTACACAGGTAGTCTGGCTATCTTTTGGAGAGGGAGGATATGGGGCTATTACACATGTGCGTCACTAACACCGGACAAAAAAAATCTTTCAACCGACAAGGGTTACAGAGTAACGTTCACAAAAGCACAGGTCAGTGGACAGAGGGGCTGGGTGGGACTGATGGGAGGGGACAGGTGAGGAATATAGGGAGAGAGATATAGAGAAGGATGGAGTGGGAGACAGACAGAGAGAGAGAGAGAGAGAGAGAGAGAGAAAGAGAGAGAGAGAGAGAGAGAGGTAGATAGAGAAAGAACAGAAAAGGAAAAAGAGAGAGCGAGAGACAATTGTATTTATTTAACTAGGCAAGTCCGTTAAGAACAGATTCTTATTTACAATGACGGCCTACACCGGCCAAACCCAGATGACGCTGGGCCAATTGTGCGCCGCCCTTTGGGACTCCCAATCACGGCCTGTTGTGATATAGCCTGGTGTCTGTAGTGATGCCTCTAGCGCTAAGATGCAGTGCTTTAGACTGCTGCGCCACTCGGGAGCCCAACAGAAAGAGAGCGAGACAGAGAGAAAGAGAGAGGGCGACAGAGAGATGAGAATAAGAGAGAAAGAAAGCAAGAGAGAGAGAGAGAGACAGACAGACTGAGAGAGAGAGGTGGGCAAGATTTTTGATCTCCGGATCAAAATCCGGATGGATTTCCTTATATCCACAATGCACTGACAGCAAAGAATGCTTACATTTCCTTTTTTATTTTCCCTCTGCCTCAATTTCTCTATTTAGGTTTTATTTTTCAAACAGCCTGTCTGTCCACCCTTCAGCAGCGGTAGGGACAGTTCTATGGAGTTCTTCGTCAGTCAGTCAGTCAGTCAGTTCAGCCCAGAAGCAGTTCAGTCCAGCCAGCACCAAACCCCAAAGCACCCTAAGACAGGGGCAGCTAGCAGCTGCTGGCCTTGCTAGCTAGAGCTTGCTGTCGCTTATTGGTCGCAGCTGCCGTTGCCGTGGCGATAAGAGAGGAAGTGAACAAAGTGTCTGTCATCTCCAGTCCCTCCTTTTGACAGTTAGGGGGAAAAGTCTCTGGTATGGCTTAGGTCACTGGTGTCTGTTGTTTGACTTGTTTGACTTTTTATGAAGCAAATGCTCAAGTTAAACTCTTTTTAAATATCTGGTATTTATTTTTCTTTATTGATTTCATTTTTTTAAACTCTCATTTCTATATATACTTTTATTTTTTTACTCAAATTAAAGTTTTGCTTTCATTCTGGCACATTCCCTTATAGACAGCGTGTGTCCTTGCTGTGTCTGGTGGACAGCTAGTACAGTACAGTATAGTAGACTAAGCTCATGGTCGTTGTAGATCTGGTTGTTGTTGTTGTAGAGAAGTTGGTAATTGGGTAGTTTGCTCCAACAGTTCAGTGTAGACCGTGTAGGCCTCTGGTTCTCAGAGCAGGGCGGGCCTGTAGGAGGCCTCTCTGAGCAGCGTCGAGCCCAGCAGGAGCAGCAGCAAGGTGGAGAGTGGTGTAGACGAGAGGGCGGCTTGGCCCGAGTCGGGCCCACCACAGCCCCCCAGCTCCGACTCACAGCGGGGTTTCTCACACAGCAGGCCCGTGAATGCTGCGGTACACTGGCACCGCAGGTTGTTCAGACACACACCGCCGTTCTGGCAGCGCAGGAGCTCGTTGTCACACACTCGGGCTGAGAGAGAGATGGAGAGATATGTGAGACACATACACACACCTGGAGCAGAGTACTGTGCACTGCTCACTACCCCGACTTGTTATGTTGATTTACAACTCGTACTGTTATCTGAGCTGATCTCCACTCTAGTGAGCGCAATAAGAAAGGGATAGTCAACGAGGGGCTATGTGTTGAATGGAAAATAATGAACGACATGGAAGGTGTGTTCCACGAATCGCCAGCAGAGTGGAACTGACCTTTCACAGAGTTTTGTTATTTTCCAGAGAACGCATAGAGCCCCAAGTTGACTATCCCTTTCATACCATGGCTATAATTTAACACATTTGCCGCTAGAAATGTTTTCATTTGCAGGTAAAAATGTGTTCAACATCCACTGAAGTAGCTAGCAAGTTTGCTTAGCATTAAGTTGAATTATGCATTTGAGCTACTTTGCAGATCAATCATGACTATGACAGTAACGCATCACATGCAGCACAACCAGTGCAGTAATAAAAAAGAACATTAATGAATGTCAGTAATTTATACTGGTTAGTAAAAAACAACAACAAAAACAAAATCTCACTGATGTGTAATTTTAGTCAAAAAAGAAAAAAGAACATAACATCAATTTCAAACCATCCGATTCCCACAATATTGACGACAGGATAAGAATGGTAGAAGAAGACTATAATCTCATTATTACCAAACATTTTTGGCCAGACATTTATTCTGACCATGCTGTTGTGGCACAGTTGTCACACTGCCAGCTGGTTGCATTGCAGTAAGGTAACAGTTTCATTCCCAACATGATTTTGTCAAATACGTTCTACAGTTCATGTCAACTCCTGTTGTAGTGAATACAACTGGTTGTTGTGTTGGTCAAAATGAAGGGCTGGTCTTTCAGCACTATCTATGAAATTCTTACATGAATAATTTTCTTCTTCCAATTTCAAAACAGGTAACTCCATTCTATAATAGATAGAGAAACTAAAATAAACTAAAAGTATTTGTAACATTTGCACGCACTATGCAAAATTGAATTATTTATTACAATTCTAGGTTATCAGTCCACTTCTAAAGACAATTTAAATATTTTTTGCATAACGCACTTGATCATTGTGTCTTTCTCAAACGTTCCTCCCCAATCTGAATGTGTTCCTTTTATCATTCCCATTACATTAATTACCAAAATGGTGAAGGGGCCATTTGTCATGCGTCATTTTGCAGTGATATACTAGGATCCCACTGAAGGGTCTACACCACGTGATGAATCGTAGCTCGGCACAAAGTTTCTCACAGCCCGTGGGCATTTCCAAAACACTGAACTGACTTTATATGAGTTGAGTTGAGAGTTAGGTGGGAATGGGTATATTTAGAGCCGGGGACACCAAGGCCAGTCTATTCCCATCGGAGCTTAGCTGTCAAGCAAGCTGCAGGCAAACAAACCAACAAACCCAATCCAGCACAGAACTAACAAACCAACCGATGGAGAGAGACAAATAAACAGTGAAAAACAAGCAGGCTAGGGCCAGACCACCTCAATGCAGCACAACAAGAGAGAGATGGAGCTCATTTGGCCTTTTCATGAAAGGGGAAAACAATGTGACAGTTGAATGTTCCCCCCCTGAAATATTTTGAAAAGCAAATATTACAAGAATAACTGACACTGATCCTTCCTCACACTTCTTTTCATATCCACAGCTGCAGGTATGAACTTTTGTTTTTTTTTAAATGTCTTTAAAGCCTATATTTGATTTAGAAATAGTCTGTTCAACCCAACAGGGTTTAATGGACCGGTACACTGTCAAAAGACTACAAGTCCCAGACTCCAATCATGGGTTTGTGTTCGTCATCAAGCATGTCCAACAAAGTTTTTTTCCTTTACAATGCTAATGAATCTTTTCCCTGTAAACTATCAAGCAACTGTTTACTATCATGGACGTGAAAAAAAGAATGAGACAGAAAAGACCTGTTAACGACTATTAACGCAACGTTACCAAGGCAATCCTGAAATGGACGGCTTGATATTAACAGACAATTTGACACATGACAATGACATCACTTTTATGAGTCAGGAATCTTTTGTTTTATCCTCTGCACTGTCTGGTTCAGCAAATACTATCAGGGAAACAGGCAGGCAGACCAACTTGGTAATGGGGTGTGCGTTCCCCTCAAGATCTCATTGAGAGTAATCAAGTGAATTAATTAAAAAGACATGTTTTACCCCTAGGGTCCCTGAAGTAATCCTGACATGGACAAGACTCTATTAATTAAACATCAACCTTTCGTTTTGTCCATACATTTTTATCTCCAATTGCCCTTTGCAAAAATATGATTATTTTGCAAGAGGGGCCTTATTGGTTTTGCCCTGACAAAGGATGGTGTGTGCATATTAATTCTCTATCTACAGGCAATGCATTCTGATGAGACTTGTAGGTCCTAGAAATATGTTATTCCTACCACGTAGATAATGCTTCTTACTGATACTCTAATAATACAACAGGGTTTGGATTAAGGGCCAGAAATGCAGTGGAAGGAAAAGAGCAGCCATTAACCACTGAACCACTTAACACTGACAGATCAATACCAAAGTGTTACCAGAGAGTTGGTAGAAGAGGGAGGAGAGCAGTAATGGTGACAGTTAAATGAAGTGATGGTAAACTTGGACAGAGTTCTAAAGACTACATTAGTCAGACTAAAAGAGGTGGGATAGATTCTGCTTTCTGTGTTGAGAGGCCTGACCTGAAAATAATTCATTCTAGCTGCAGGAAGTTACTTTTTTTAGTTTTTCTATCCCTGTCTTCCTGGGGAAGGCTACTCTCTTATATATCTCTCTATTTCTCTCTCTCTCTCTCTCTCTCTCTCGCTCTCTATATATATATATATATATATATATATATATCTTTCTCTCTCTTTTCCCTCTCTGTCTGTCTCTCTCCTATGCCTCTCCCTCCCTCCTCTGTCTCCCTGTCCCCTCATGCCCTACCAGGGTGCTGAGCCCAGGAGATGTTGCCTTCCTACCTGTGATGTTTTACCCCTGGGAGAGTTCCTGGTCCACCTTGGACACGCATCTCTTTGTGTCTCTGTTACCTTCACATTGTCCCACTGCTCACAGCACAGGCTTAGGGGTTGGAGCTGAGCTACACTAAGTAAGGATACAGTTGTTCCAATAACTCTATCAGTGGCTATACAAAATGAGGGAGGACAATTGTTTTTTTAATGAGCATGGCCTTATTTATATTTTGGTCATTCGTATTTAATTCATCCAGCTTAATGTAACATTAGGAAGTTTTAGCCAGCAGGATACCACCCTGCATCCCACTGCTGGCTTGCCTCTGAAGGTAAATAGGGTTGATCCTGGTCGGTCCCTGGATCGGAGACCAGATGCTGCTTGAAGTGGTGTTGGAGAGCCAGTAGGAGGGACTCTTTCCTCTAGTCTAAAAAAAATGATTGGGGACACTGCCCTGTGTAGGGTGCCATCTTTTGGATGGGACGTTAAACGGATGACCTGACTCTCTGTGGTCACTAAAGATCCCATGGCACTTATAGTAAGAGTAGGGGTGTTAAACCCGGTATCGTGGCTAAATTCCCAATCTGGCCTTCATACCATCATGGTCACCTAATCATCCCCAGCTTCCAATTGATTCATTCACCCCCCTTTCTCTCCCCTGTAAATATTCCCCAGGTCGTTGCTGTAAATGAGAATGTGTTCTCAGTCAACTTAATTGGTAAAATAAGGATGAAATAAATAAAATAAAATTGGCTAATACATGATACTCAAATTTTCCCTATACAAATTCAGCCATGTTTATCCCTGTTTGCATTTGTTTAAGAAAGTTTTTCAACAGAATAGGTGGAATAAATACACCCCTGATCACACGCAAACACAGTTCACTTTCATAGCAGCAACATACAAGCAGCATGATCACTTTGATTGTTGCATGCAATAATTCCTTCTCGCATCTTCGTGCTCTCCTCCTCTAACCTTTTCCCTTCACTTTTGGACTTCAGTGCACAACACATCAGCTGTCTATGATCAGATTAAAAAATCTTTCCAAGCCAAACCTTCATATCATAACCGCTCACCGCTACACACAGCCTACATCATTGTCACCATTATTAGCTAACGTCATAGTCAATATAGCTACTAGAACTAACGTGTTGGTAAACCTGCTACAATCATGCAGTACAGTGTACAGTCAGAAAGCAGTTTAGCAGTTACACCGAGGGCCCTGGTGGCAATAAATTAATAAAACCAAAAGCTTACCTTGACTTGGAAGAGTTCCCATGTTGGATGGCCATAGCCAGCTAGCTAACATAGCATACGTCTCTGTTTGAGCTGGGTGTTTGAGTAGGCTAGCTGAGTAGGCTAGCTGCATTCGCTAGCTTAGAGAAAGTGAAAAAATATACACAACGAAATATAGCTAGCTCTCGCTCTCTCTTGCTTCTTCTTCAAGAAATCAATTTGTTCAAAATTGTTTAACTATTGTATTTTTCTTTCTTTAAGTCAACTACTCAACACATTATATGCACTGCAGTGCTAGCTAGCTGTAGCTTATGCTTACAGTACTAGATTAATTAATGATCCTGTAATTGGGTGGACAACATGTTAGGTCATGCTGCAAGACCTCTGATAGGTTTGAGAACGTCCTCTGGATGTTGTCATAATTTCTGTCTAAGTCGATGGAAGTGGTTGAGAACCATTAGCCTCCTAGGTTTAGTATATAAATCAATGTACCCAGAGGAGGACGGAAACCAGCTGTCCTCCGGCTACACCATAGTCTTAACCTACACAGTGCTTTCAAATCAAATCAAATCATATTTTATTGGTCACATACACGTGTTTAGCAGATGTTATTGTGGTTGTAGTGAAATTCTTGTAAAAAATGTTTTCCCTAGGGGCTAGAAGCACAGCTGCCCTCTATATTGGTGCCATTTTCCTTACACGAATTTGAGGTAGATCTTCATTGCAAAACACCAATCAGTTATTTGGTGACGTGAATATATTTGGAATAGTTTTATGTAAAAATGTCCAGGTTTTTTATGTTTCACAATTGTTCTTTTTATGAAATTCTATGAAGAGGATGGTCCTCCCCTTCCTCTACTGAGGAGCCTCCACTGAGATCTATATTCATCTAGGGGTCTTTTTCAGCCTGAGGATTAGTATGACAAAATAAGAGACAGTCGAGGAGGTACAGGTAAACTAAACCTGAAGAGACAGTCGAGAAGGAACAGGTAAACTATAACTGAAGAGACAGTTGAGGAGGAACAGGTAAACTAAACCTGAAGAGACAGTCGAGGATGAAGATGTAAACTAAAACTGAAGAGACAGTCGAGGATGTCACGACTTCCACCGAACTCGGTTCCTCTCCTTGTTCGTGTGGCGTTCGGCGTCACCGGTCTTCTAGCCATCGTCGATCCATTTTTCATTTTCCATTTGTTTTGTCTTCCTACACACCTGGTTTTCATTTCCCTCATTTATTGTTGTGTATTTAACCCTCTCCCCCCCCCCCCCCATGTCTTTGTGTGGAATTGTTTGTTGTAAGTGCTTGTGGACATGTTTACTGGTGAGCGTCGGGTTTTGTACCCATATCGGTTATTTCTTTATGCCGTTGGTTTTTTGTATTAAACTGCTCCGGCTACTACCAAGTTTTGCTCTTCCGCGTCTGACTTCACTGCCACCAGTTACGCACCCCTTACAGAATTCCACACCTGCCATATGGAGTCAGCAGGTGCAGGTCCCCATGGTATAGGGATCGAGGAGCGCGTCCAGGAGCAAGCGGCGATGATCCACCATCACGGCGCTGCCATGGACCGCGTTGCCCAACAGGGAGTTCCTCCAGTGCCTCCACCAGCAGAACCAGGGCCTCCACTACTCGCCTCCCTTTCACCCGGTTCCAGTGGGATTCGTCTCGCCTTTCCCCGGGACGACGGGACGGCTACACGCTGCCTGGGTTTCCTATTGCAGTAAGATCTCTACCTGGTAATAGTCCACCCGGCTCCTTCGGGCAGTGAGAGGGTGTCCGCCCTCGTCTCATGCCTCTCAGGGAAAGCCCTGGAGTGGGCCAACACCGTGTGGGGAGAAGGAGACGCGGAGCTGGACCATTTTGAGGATTTCACCCGCCGTTTCCGGGCAGTCTTCGACCACCTGCCCGAGGGTAGAGCGGCGGGTGAACGTCTCTACCATCTGATGCAGGGGACGAGGAGCGTCCAGGAGTTCGCCATGGACTTTCGGACATTGGTCGCCGGCGCGGGATGGAGCGACAGGGCCCCGATCGACCACTATCTCTGCAGTTTGCGTAAGGACGTCCGTCGGGAGTTGGCCTTCAGGGACACCACCCTCACATTCGACCAGCTGGTGGACCTGTCTATTCGATTGGATAACCTGCTGGCTACCCACGGACGTCCAGAGCGGGGTCTGTTGATTCCATCCCCCATCACCACCACTCCAATGCCCATGGAGCTGGGAGGTGCTGTGCGCTGGGAGACGGGAGGAGGTTCTGTCTCGTGCACCATCTGGTCGGTGGTCAGCTGGTCGGTGCCAGTTGGTTCCTCTGGGGATCGAGGCAGCAGGCAGGGCACTCTGGTGTCACCCCAGGTGAGCCGGTACCATTCTCACCCAGAGCCCTCTGTTGCACACATGTTTTTGTTTGTCACTTTTCCTGAATTTTCCCAGCATTTCCAGCATAAGGCGCTCGTCGATTCAGGCGCAGCTGGGAATTTTATAGACAGATCGTTCGACCATAGTTTAGGGATCCCCATTGTCCCCGTGGCTGTGCCAT
Organism: Oncorhynchus mykiss; assembly: GCF_057628025.1. NCBI lineage: Eukaryota > Metazoa > Chordata > Actinopteri > Salmoniformes > Salmonidae > Oncorhynchus > Oncorhynchus mykiss. The sequence continues at coordinate 21,844,962 of NC_143032.1, forward strand.
TCCCTGATCACACCTTAGACAGTCGACCATTAGGGTCAGGGTTGATTAGGGAGGCCACCGCTCCCCTGGGCATGGTGACGCAGGTGGATCACAAGAAGAGAATCAGTCTCTTTCTTATTGACTCTCCTGCGTTTCCTGTGGTGCTAGGCCTACCCTGCCTAGCCTGTCATGACCCCACTGTTTCGTGGCACAGAGGGCTCTCACAGGATGGTCTCGAGAGTGCTCGGGAGATGTTTAGGGGTTTCCATTGGTACTACTACGGTGGAAAGTCCAGACCAGATTTCCACTGTGCGCATCCCACTGAAAATGCCGATTTGGCTCTCGCCTTCTCCAAAAAGGCCGGTGTCGGCACGCGGCTGGAGCTGCGCGTCAACAGGGGGGTCTGTCACGACTTCCACCAAAGTCGGTTCCTCTCCTAGTTCGGGCGGCGTTCGGCATCACGGCTCTTCTAGCCATCGTCAATCCATTTTTCATTTTCCATTTGTTTAATCTTGTTTTCCTACACACCTGGTTTTCATTTCCCTCATTTATTGTTGTGTATTTAACCCTCTATTCCCCCCATGTCTTTGTGTGGAATTGTTTGGTGTAAGTGCTTGTGCACATGTTTACTGGTGCGCGACGGGTCTGGCACCCATATCGGTGAGTTCTTTATGCCGTTGCTTTTTTTGTATTAAACTGCTCCGGCTACTACCTAGTTCTGCTCTCCTGCGTCTGACTTCCCTAACACCAGATTTGCAGCCCTTACAGAGGAGGAACAGGTCAACGAAAACTGAAGAGACAGTCGAGGAGGAAGAGGTCAACTAAAACTGAGGAGACAGTCGAGGAGGAAGAGGTAAACTATAACTGAAGAGAGAGTCGAGGAGGAACAGGTAAACTAAAACTGAAGATACTGTCGAGGAGGAACAGGTAAACTAAAACTGAAGAGACAGTCGAGGAGGAAGAGGTCAACTAAAACTGAGGAGACAGTCGAGGAGGAAGAGGTCAACTATAACTGAAGAGACAGTCGAGGTGGAACAGGTAAACTATAACTGAAGAGACAGTCGAGGAGAAAGGTCAACTAAAACTGAAGAGACAGTCGAGGAGGAAGAGGTCAACTAAAACTGAAGAGACAGTCGAGGAGGAAGAGGTAAACTATAACTGAAGAGACAGTCGAGAAGGAAGAGGTAAACTATAACTGAAGAGACAGTCGAGGAGGAAGAGGTCAACTATAACTGAAGAGACAGTCGAGGAGGAAGAGGTAAACTAAAACTGAAGAGACAGTCGAGAAGGAACAGGTCAACTATAACTGAAGAGACAGTCGAGGAGGAAGAGGTAAACTAAAACTGAAGAGACAGTCAACGAGGAACAGGTAAACTAAAACTAAAGAGACAGTCGGGGAGGAACAGGTAAACTAAAACTGAAGAGACAGTCGAGGAGGAAGAGGTAAACTATAACTGAAGAGACAGTCGAGGAGGAACAGGTAAACTATAACTGAAGAGACAGTCGAGGAGAAAGGTCAACTAAAACTGAAGAGACAGTCGAGGACGAAGTCGGAAACTATAACTGTAGAGACAGTCGAGAAGGAAGAGGTAAACTAAAACTGAAGAGACTCTCGAGGGGAATAGATAAACTAAAACTGAAGAGACAGTCGAGGAGGAACAGGTAAACTAAACCCGAAGAGACAGTCGAGGAGGAAGAGGTCAACTAAAACTGAGGAGACAGTTGAGGAGGAAGAGGTAAACTAAAACTGAGGAGACAGTCGAGGAGGAAGAGGTAAACTATAACTGAAGAGACAGTCGAGGAGAAACAGGTCAACTAAAACTGCAGAGACAGTCAAGGAGGAAGAGGTCAACTAAAACTGAAGAGACAGTCGAGGACGAAGTCAGAAACTATAACTGTAGAGACAGTCGAGAAGGAAGAGGTAAACTAAAACTGAAGAGACTGTCGAGGGGAATAGATAAACTAAAACTGAAGAGACAGTCGAGGAGGAACAGGTAAACTAAACCCGAAGAGACAGTCGAGGAGGAAGAGGTCAACTAAAACTGAGGAGACAGTTGAGGAGGAAGAGGTAAACTAAAACTGAGGAGACAGTCGAGGAGGAAGAGGTAAACTATAACTGAAGAGACAGTCGAGGAGAAACAGGTCAACTAAAACTGCAGAGACAGTCAAGGAGGAAGAGGTCAACTAAAACTGAAGAGACAGTCGAGGAGGAAGAGGTAAACTAAAACTGAAGAGACAGTTGAGGAGGAAGAGGTAAACTAAAACTGAAGAGACAGTCGAGGAGGAAGAGGTAAACTAAAACTAAAGAGACAGTCGGGGAGGAACAGGTAAACTAAAACTGAAGAGACAGTCGAGGAGGAAGAGGTAAACTATAACTGAAGAGACAGTCGAAGAGGAACAGGTAAACTATAACTGAAGAGACAGTCGAGGTGGAACAGGTAAACTATAACTGAAGAGACAGTCGAGGAGGAACAGGTAAACTATAACTGAAGAGACAGTCGAGGAGAAAGGTCAACTAAAACTGAAGAGACAGTCGAGGACGCAGACGGAAACTATAACTGAAGAGACAGTCGAGAAGGAAGAGGTAAACTACAACTGAAGAGACAGTCGAGGAGGAAGAGGTAAACTAAAACTGAAGAGACAGTCGAGGAGGAAGAGGTAAACTAAAACTGAAGAGACAGTCGAGGAGGAAGAGGTAAACTAAAACTGAAGAGACAGTCGAGGAGGAAGAGGTCAACTAAAACTGAAGAGACAGTGGAGGAGGAACAGGTAAACTATAATTGAAGAGACAGTCGAGGAGAAAGGTCAACTAAAACTGAAGAGACAGTCGAGGACGAAGACGGAAACTATAACTGTAGAGACAGTCGAGAAGGAAGAGGTAAACTACAACTGAAGAGACAGTCGAGGGGAATAGATAAACTAAAACTGAAGAGACAGTCGAGGAGGAAGAGGTTAACTAAAACTGAAGAGACAGTCGAGGAGGAACAGGTAAACTATAACTGAAGAGACAGTCGAGGAGAAAGGTCAACTAAAACTGAAGAGACAGTCGAGGACGAAGTCGGAAACTATAACTGTAGAGACAGTCAAGAAGGAAGAGGTAAACTAAAACCAAAGAGACTGTCGAGGGGAATAGATAAACTAAAACTGAAGAGACAGTCAAGGAGGAAGAGGTCAACTAAAACTGAAGAGACAGTCGAGGAGGAAGAGGTAAACTAAAACTGAAGAGATAGTTGAGGAGGAAGAGGTAAACTAAAACTGAAGAGACAGTCGAGGAGGAAGAGGTAAACTATAACTGAAGAGACAGTCGAGAAGGAAGAGGTAAACTATAACTGAAGAGACAGTCGAGGAGGAAGAGGTCAACTATAACTGAAGAGACAGTCGAGGAGGAAGAGGTAAACTAAAACTGAAGAGACAGTCGAGAAGGAACAGGTCAACTATAACTGAAGAGACAGTCGAGGAGGAAGAGGTAAACTAAAACTGAAGAGACAGTCAACGAGGAACAGGTAAACTAAAACTAAAGAGACAGTCGGGGAGGAACAGGTAAACTAAAACTGAAGAGACAGTCGAGGAGGAAGAGGTAAACTATAACTGAAGAGACAGTCGAGGAGGAACAGGTAAACTATAACTGAAGAGACAGTCGAGGAGAAAGGTCAACTAAAACTGAAGAGACAGTCGAGGACGAAGTCGGAAACTATAACTGTAGAGACAGTCGAGAAGGAAGAGGTAAACTAAAACTGAAGAGACTCTCGAGGGGAATAGATAAACTAAAACTGAAGAGACAGTCGAGGAGGAACAGGTAAACTAAACCCGAAGAGACAGTCGAGGAGGAAGAGGTCAACTAAAACTGAGGAGACAGTTGAGGAGGAAGAGGTAAACTAAAACTGAGGAGACAGTCGAGGAGGAAGAGGTAAACTATAACTGAAGAGACAGTCGAGGAGAAACAGGTCAACTAAAACTGCAGAGACAGTCAAGGAGGAAGAGGTCAACTAAAACTGAAGAGACAGTCGAGGACGAAGTCAGAAACTATAACTGTAGAGACAGTCGAGAAGGAAGAGGTAAACTAAAACTGAAGAGACTGTCGAGGGGAATAGATAAACTAAAACTGAAGAGACAGTCGAGGAGGAACAGGTAAACTAAACCCGAAGAGACAGTCGAGGAGGAAGAGGTCAACTAAAACTGAGGAGACAGTTGAGGAGGAAGAGGTAAACTAAAACTGAGGAGACAGTCGAGGAGGAAGAGGTAAACTATAACTGAAGAGACAGTCGAGGAGAAACAGGTCAACTAAAACTGCAGAGACAGTCAAGGAGGAAGAGGTCAACTAAAACTGAAGAGACAGTCGAGGAGGAAGAGGTAAACTAAAACTGAAGAGACAGTTGAGGAGGAAGAGGTAAACTAAAACTGAAGAGACAGTCGAGGAGGAAGAGGTAAACTAAAACTAAAGAGACAGTCGGGGAGGAACAGGTAAACTAAAACTGAAGAGACAGTCGAGGAGGAAGAGGTAAACTATAACTGAAGAGACAGTCGAAGAGGAACAGGTAAACTATAACTGAAGAGACAGTCGAGGTGGAACAGGTAAACTATAACTGAAGAGACAGTCGAGGAGGAACAGGTAAACTATAACTGAAGAGACAGTCGAGGAGAAAGGTCAACTAAAACTGAAGAGACAGTCGAGGACGCAGACGGAAACTATAACTGAAGAGACAGTCGAGAAGGAAGAGGTAAACTACAACTGAAGAGACAGTCGAGGAGGAAGAGGTAAACTAAAACTGAAGAGACAGTCGAGGAGGAAGAGGTAAACTAAAACTGAAGAGACAGTCGAGGAGGAAGAGGTAAACTAAAACTGAAGAGACAGTCGAGGAGGAAGAGGTCAACTAAAACTGAAGAGACAGTGGAGGAGGAACAGGTAAACTATAATTGAAGAGACAGTCGAGGAGAAAGGTCAACTAAAACTGAAGAGACAGTCGAGGACGAAGACGAAAACTATAACTGTAGAGACAGTCGAGAAGGAAGAGGTAAACTACAACTGAAGAGACAGTCGAGGGGAATAGATAAACTAAAACTGAAGAGACAGTCGAGGAGGAAGAGGTTAACTAAAACTGAAGAGACAGTCGAGGAGGAACAGGTAAACTATAACTGAAGAGACAGTCGAGGAGAAAGGTCAACTAAAACTGAAGAGACAGTCGAGGACGAAGTCGGAAACTATAACTGTAGAGACAGTCAAGAAGGAAGAGGTAAACTAAAACCAAAGAGACTGTCGAGGGGAATAGATAAACTAAAACTGAAGAGACAGTCAAGGAGGAAGAGGTCAACTAAAACTGAAGAGACAGTCGAGGAGGAAGAGGTAAACTAAAACTGAAGAGATAGTTGAGGAGGAAGAGGTAAACTAAAACTGAAGAGACAGTCGAGGAGGAAGAGGTAAACTATAACTTAAAGAGACAGTCGAGGAGAAAGGTCAACTAAAACTGAAGAGACAGTCGAGGACGAAGAAGGAAACTATAACTGAAGAGACAGACGAGGAGGAAGAGGTCAACTAAAACTAAAGAGACAGTCGGGGAGGAACAGGTAAACTATAACTGAAGAGACAGTCGAGGAGAAAGGTCAACTATAACTGAAGAGACAGTCAAGGACGAAGTTGGAAACTATAACTGTAGAGACAGTCGAGAAGGAAGAGGTAAACTACAACTGAGGAGAAAGTCGAGGGGAATAGATAAACTAAAACTGAAGAGACAGTCGAGGAGAAACAGGTAAACTAAAACTGAAGAGACAGTCGAGGAGAAAGGTCAACTAAAACTGAAGAGACAGTCGAGGACGAAGACGGAAACTATAACTGAAGAGACAGTCGAGAAGGAAGAGGTAAACTACAACTGAAGAGACAGTCGAGGAGGAAGAGGTAAACTGTAACTGAAGAGACAGTCGAGGAGGAAGAGGTAAATTAAACCTGAAGAGACAGTCGAGGAGGAACAGGTAAACTAAAACTGAAGAGACAGTCGAGGAGGAAGAGGTCAACTAAAACTGAGGAGACAGTCGAGGAGGAAGAGGTAAACTATAACTGAAGAGACAGTCGTGGAGCAAGAGGTAAACTAAAACTGAAGAGACAGTCGAGGAGGAAGAGGTCAACTAAAACTGAAGAGACAGTCGAGGAGGAACAGGTAAACTATAACTGAAGAGACAGTCGACGAGAAAGGTCAACTAAAACTGAAGAGACAGTCAAGGACGAAGTCGGAAACTATAACTGTAGAGACAGTCGAGAAGGAAGAGGTAAACTACAACTGAGGAGAAAGTCGAGGGGAATAGATAAACTAAAACTGAAGAGACAGTCGAGGAGAAACAGGTAAACTAAAACTGAAGAGACAGTCGAGGAGGAAGAGGTAAACTAAAACTAATGAGACAGTCAACGAGCAACAGGTAAACTAAAACTGAAGAGACAGTTGAGGAGGAAGAGGTAAACTGTAACTGAAGAGACAGTCGAGGAGGAAGAGGTAAATTAAACCTGAAGAGACACTCGAGGAGGAAGAGGTAAACTAAAACTGAAGAGACAGTCGAGGAGGAAGAGGTCAACTAAAACTGAGGAGACAGTCGAGGAGGAAGAGGTAAACTATAACTGAAGAGACAGTCGTGGAGCAAGAGGTAAACTAAAACTGAAGAGACAGTCGAGGAGGAAGAGGTAAACTAAAACTGAAGAGACAGTCGAGGAGGAAGAGGTCAACTAAAACTGAAGAGACAGTCGAGGAGGAACAGGTAAACTATAACTGAAGAGACAGTCGAGGAGAAAGGTCAACTAAAACTGAAGAGACAGTCAAGGACGAAGTCGGAAACTATAACTGTAGAGACAGTCGAGAAGGAAGAGGTAAACTAAAACTGAAGAGACTGTCGAGGGGAATAGATAAACTAAAACTGAAGAGACAGTCGAGGAGGAACAGGTAAATTAAACCCGAAGAGACAGTCAAGGAGGAAGAGGTCAACTATAACTGAGGAGACAGTCGAGGAGGACGAGGTCAACTAAAACTGAGGAGACAGACGAGGAGGAAGAGGTAAACTAAAACTGAAGAGACAGTCGAGGAGGAAGAGGTAAACTAAAACTGAAGAGACAGTCGAGGAGGAAGAGGTAAACTAAAACTAATGAGACAGTCAACGAGCAACAGGTAAACTAAAACTGAAGAGACAGTTGAGGAGGAAGAGGTAAACTGTAACTGAAGAGACAGTCGAGGAGGAAGAGGTAAATTAAACCTGAAGAGACACTCGAGGAGGAAGAGGTAAACTAAAACTGAAGAGACAGTCGAGGAGGAAGAGGTCAACTAAAACTGAGGAGACAGTCGAGGAGGAAGAGGTAAACTATAACTGAAGAGACAGTCGTGGAGCAAGAGGTAAACTAAAACTGAAGAGACAGTCGAGGAGGAAGAGGTAAACTAAAACTGAAGAGACAGTCGAGGAGGAAGAGGTCAACTAAAACTGAAGAGACAGTCGAGGAGGAACAGGTAAACTATAACTGAAGAGACAGTCGAGGAGAAAGGTCAACTAAAACTGAAGAGACAGTCAAGGACGAAGTCGGAAACTATAACTGTAGAGACAGTCGAGAAGGAAGAGGTAAACTAAAACTGAAGAGACTGTCGAGGGGAATAGATAAACTAAAACTGAAGAGACAGTCGAGGAGGAACAGGTAAATTAAACCCGAAGAGACAGTCAAGGAGGAAGAGGTCAACTATAACTGAGGAGACAGTCGAGGAGGACGAGGTCAACTAAAACTGAGGAGACAGACGAGGAGGAAGAGGTAAACTAAAACTGAAGAGACAGTCGAGGAGGAAGAGGTAAACTAAAACTGAAGAGACAGTCGAGGAGGAAGAGGTAAACTATAACTGAAGAGACAGTCGAGGAGGAAGAGGTAAACTATAACTGAAGAGACAGTCGAGGACGAAGACGGAAACTATAACTGAAGAGACAGTCGAGAAGGAAGAGGTAAACTACAACTGAAGAGACAGTCGAGGGGAATAGATAAACTAAAACTAAAGATACAGTCGAGGAGAAACAGGTCAACTAAAACTGAAGAGACAGTCGAGGAGGAAGAGGTAAACTATAACTGAAGAGACAGTCGAGGACGAAGACGGAAACTATAACTGAAGAGACAGTCGAGAAGGAAGAGGTAAACTACAACTGAAGAGACAGTCGAGGAGGAAGAGGTAAACTATAACTGAAGAGACAGTCGAGGAGGAAGAGGTAAATTTAACCTGAAGAGACAGTCGAGGAGGAACAGGTAAACTAAAACTGAAGAGACAGTCGAGGAGGAAGAGGTCAACTAAAACTGAGGAGACAGTCGAGGAGGAAGAGGTAAACTATAACTGAAGAGACAGTCGTGGAGGAAGAGGTAAACTAAAACTGAAGAGACAGTCGAGGAGGAAGAGGTAAACTAAAACTGAAGAGACAGTCGAGGAGGAAGAGGTAAACTAAAACTGAAGAGACAGCCGAGGAGGAAGAGGTAAACTATAACTTAAGAGACAGTCGAGGAGGAAGAGGTAAACTATAACTGAAGAGACAGTCGAGGAGGAAGAGGTCAACTAAAACTGAAGAGACAGTCGAGGAGGAAGAGGTAAACTAAAACTGAAGAGACAGTCGAGGAGGAACAGGTAAACTATAACTGAAGAGACAGTCGAGGTGGAAGAGGTAAACTAAAACTGAAGAGACAGTAGAGGAGGAACAGGTAAACTATAACTGAAGAGACAGTCGAGGAGAAAGGTCAACTAAAACTGAAGAGACAGTCGAGGACGAAGACGGAAACTATAACTGAAGAGACAGTCGAGAAGGAAGAGGTAAACTACAACTGAAGAGACAGTCGAGGAGGAAGAGGTAAACTAAAACTGAAGAGACAGTCGAGGAGGAAGAGGTAAACTAAAACTGAAGAGACAGTCGAGGAGGAAGAGGTAAACTAAAACTGAAGAGACAGTCAAGGAGGAAGAGGTCAACTAAATCTGAAGAGACAGTGGAGGAGGAACAGGTAAACTATAATTGAAGAGACAGTCGAGGAGAAAGGTCAACTAAAACTGAAGAGACAGTCGAGGACGAAGACGGAAACTATAACTGTAGAGACAGTCGAGAAGGAAGAGGTAAACTACAACTGAAGAGACAGTCGAGGGGAATAGATAAACTAAAACTGAAGAGACAGTCGAGGAGGAAGAGGTTAACTAAAACTGAAGAGACAGTCGAGGAGGAACAGGTAAACTATAACTGAAGAGACAGTCGAGGAGAAAGGTCAACTAAAACTGAAGAGACAGTCGAGGACGAAGTCGGAAACTATAACTGTAGAGACAGTCAAGAAGGAAGAGGTAAACTAAAACCAAAGAGACTGTCGAGGGGAATAGATAAACTAAAACTGAAGAGACAGTCAAGGAGGAAGAGGTCAACTAAAACTGAAGAGACAGTCGAGGAGGAAGAGGTAAACTAAAACTGAAGAGACAGTTGAGGAGGAAGAGGTAAACTAAAACTGAAGAGACAGTCGAGGAGGAAGAGGTAAACTATAACTTAAAGAGACAGTCGAGGAGAAAGGTCAACTAAAACTGAAGAGACAGTCGAGGACGAAGAAGGAAACTATAACTGAAGAGACAGACGAGGAGGAAGAGGTCAACTAAAACTAAAGAGACAGTCGGGGAGGAACAGGTAAACTATAACTGAAGAGACAGTCGAGGAGAAAGGTATACTATAACTGAAGAGACAGTCAAGGACGAAGTTGGAAACTATAACTGTAGAGACAGTCGAGAAGGAAGAGGTAAACTACAACTGAGGAGAAAGTCGAGGGGAATAGATAAACTAAAACTGAAGAGACAGTCGAGGAGAAACAGGTAAACTAAAACTGAAGAGACAGTCGAGGAGAAAGGTCAACTAAAACTGAAGAGACAGTCGAGGACGAAGACGGAAACTATAACTGAAGAGACAGTCGAGAAGGAAGAGGTAAACTACAACTGAAGAGACAGTCGAGGAGGAAGAGGTAAACTGTAACTGAAGAGACAGTCGAGGAGGAAGAGGTAAATTAAACCTGAAGAGACAGTCGAGGAGGAACAGGTAAACTAAAACTGAAGAGACAGTCGAGGAGGAAGAGGTCAACTAAAACTGAGGAGACAGTCGAGGAGGAAGAGGTCAACTAAAACTGAAGAGACAGTCGAGGAGGAAGAGGTAAACTAAAACTGAAGAGACAGTTGAGGAGGAAGAGGTAAACTAAAACTGAAGAGACAGTCGAGGAGGAAGAGGTAAACTAAAACTGAAGAGACAGTCGAGGAGGAAGAGGTAAACTAAAACTGAAGAGACAGTCGAGGAGGAAGAGGTAAACTAAAACTGAAGAGACAGTCGAGGAGGAAGAGGTCAACTAAAACTGAAGAGACAGTGGAGGAGGAACAGGTAAACTATAATTGAAGAGACAGTCGAGGAGAAAGGTCAACTAAAACTGAAGAGACAGTCGAGGACGAAGACGGAAACTATAACTGTAGAGACAGTCGAGAAGGAAGAGGTAAACTACAACTGAAGAGACAGTCGAGGAGGAAGAGGTTAACTAAAACTGAAGAGACAGTCGAGGAGGAACAGGTAAACTATAACTGAAGAGACAGTCGAGGAGAAAGGTCAACTAAAACTGAAGAGACAGTCGAGGACGAAGTCGGAAACTATAACTGTAGAGACAGTCAAGAAGGAAGAGGTAAACTAAAACCAAAGAGACTGTCGAGGGGAATAGATAAACTAAAACTGAAGAGACAGTCAAGGAGGAAGAGGTCAACTAAAACTGAAGAGACAGTCGAGGAGGAAGAGGTAAACTAAAACTGAAGAGACAGTTGAGGAGGAAGAGGTAAACTAAAACTGAAGAGACAGTCGAGGAGGAAGAGGTAAACTATAACTTAAAGAGACAGTCGAGGAGAAAGGTCAACTAAAACTGAAGAGACAGTCGAGGACGAAGTCGGAAACTATAACTGTAGAGACAGTCAAGAAGGAAGAGGTAAACTAAAACCAAAGAGACTGTCGAGGGGAATAGATAAACTAAAACTGAAGAGACAGTCAAGGAGGAAGAGGTCAACTAAAACTGAAGAGACAGTCGAGGAGGAAGAGGTAAACTAAAACTGAAGAGACAGTTGAGGAGGAAGAGGTAAACTAAAACTGAAGAGACAGTCGAGGAGGAAGAGGTAAACTATAATTTAAAGAGACAGTCGAGGAGAAAGGTCAACTAAAACTGAAGAGACAGTCGAGGACGAAGAAGGAAACTATAACTGAAGAGACAGACGAGGAGGAAGAGGTCAACTAAAACTAAAGAGACAGTCGGGGAGGAACAGGTAAACTATAACTGAAGAGACAGTCGAGGAGAAAGGTCAACTATAACTGAAGAGACAGTCAAGGACGAAGTTGGAAACTATAACTGTAGAGACAGTCGAGAAGGAAGAGGTAAACTACAACTGAGGAGAAAGTCGAGGGGAATAGATAAACTAAAACTGAAGAGACAGTCGAGGAGAAACAGGTAAACTAAAACTGAAGAGACAGTCGAGGAGAAAGGTCAACTAAAACTGAAGAGACAGTCGAGGACGAAGACGGAAACTATAACTGAAGAGACAGTCGAGAAGGAAGAGGTAAACTACAACTGAAGAGACAGTCGAGGAGGAAGAGGTAAACTGTAACTGAAGAGACAGTCGAGGAGGAAGAGGTAAATTAAACCTGAAGAGACAGTCGAGGAGGAACAGGTAAACTAAAACTGAAGAGACAGTCGAGGAGGAAGAGGTCAACTAAAACTGAGGAGACAGTCGAGGAGGAAGAGGTAAACTATAACTGAAGAGACAGTCGTGGAGCAAGAGGTAAACTAAAACTGAAGAGACAGTCGAGGAGGAAGAGGTCAACTAAAACTGAAGAGACAGTCGAGGAGGAACAGGTAAACTATAACTGAAGAGACAGTCGACGAGAAAGGTCAACTAAAACTGAAGAGACAGTCAAGGACGAAGTCGGAAACTATAACTGTAGAGACAGTCGAGAAGGAAGAGGTAAACTACAACTGAGGAGAAAGTCGAGGGGAATAGATAAACTAAAACTGAAGAGACAGTCGAGGAGAAAAAGGTAAACTAAAACTGAAGAGACAGTCGAGGAGGAAGAGGTAAACTAAAACTGAAGAGACAGTCAACGAGCAACAGGTAAACTAAAACTGAAGAGACAGTTGAGGAGGAAGAGGTAAACTGTAACTGAAGAGACAGTCGAGGAGGAAGAGGTAAATTAAACCTGAAGAGACACTCGAGGAGGAAGAGGTAAACTAAAACTGAAGAGACAGTCAAGGAGGAAGAGGTCAACTAAAACTGAGGAGACAGTCGAGGAGGAAGAGGTAAACTATAACTGAAGAGACAGTCGTGGAGCAAGAGGTAAACTAAAACTGAAGAGACAGTCGAGGAGGAAGAGGTAAACTAAAACTGAAGAGACAGTCGAGGAGGAAGAGGTCAACTAAAACTGAAGAGACAGTCGAGGAGGAACAGGTAAACTATAACTGAAGAGACAGTCGAGGAGAAAGGTCAACTAAAACTGAAGAGACAGTCAAGGACGAAGTCGGAAACTATAACTGTAGAGACAGTCGAGAAGGAAGAGGTAAACTAAAACTGAAGAGACTGTCGAGGGGAATAGATAAACTAAAACTGAAGAGACAGTCGAGGAGGAACAGGTAAATTAAACCCGAAGAGACAGTCAAGGAGGAAGAGGTCAACTATAACTGAGGAGACAGTCGAGGAGGACGAGGTCAACTAAAACTGAGGAGACAGACGAGGAGGAAGAGGTAAACTAAAACTGAAGAGACAGTCGAGGAGGAAGAGGTAAACTAAAACTGAAGAGACAGTCGAGGAGGAAGAGGTAAACTATAACTGAAGAGACAGTCGAGGAGGAAGAGGTAAACTATAACTGAAGAGACAGTCGAGGACGAAGACGGAAACTATAACTGAAGAGACAGTCGAGAAGGAAGAGGTAAACTACAACTGAAGAGACAGTCGAGGGGAATAGATAAACTAAAACTAAAGATACAGTCGAGGAGAAACAGGTAAACTAAAACTGAAGAGACAGTCGAGGAGAAAGGTCAACTAAAACTGAAGAGACAGTCGAGGACGAAGACGGAAACTATAACTGAAGAGACAGTCGAGAAGGAAGAGGTAAACTACAACTGAAGAGACAGTCGAGGAGGAAGAGGTAAACTGTAACTGAAGAGACAGTCGAGGAGGAAGAGGTAAATTAAACCTGAAGAGACAGTCGAGGAGGAACAGGTAAACTAAAACTGAAGAGACAGTCGAGGAGGAAGAGGTCAACTAAAACTGAGGAGACAGTCGAGGAGGAAGAGGTCAACTAAAACTGAAGAGACAGTCGAGGAGGAAGAGGTAAACTAAAACTGAAGAGACAGTTGAGGAGGAAGGTCAACTAAAACTGAAGAGACAGTCGAGGACGAAGTCGGAAACTATAACTGTAGAGACAGTCAAGAAGGAAGAGGTAAACTAAAACCAAAGAGACTGTCGAGGGGAATAGATAAACTAAAACTGAAGAGACAGTCAAGGAGGAAGAGGTCAACTAAAACTGAAGAGACAGTCGAGGAGGAAGAGGTAAACTAAAACTGAAGAGACAGTTGAGGAGGAAGAGGTAAACTAAAACTGAAGAGAAAGTCAAGGAGGAAGAGGTAAACTATAACTTAAAGAGACAGTCGAGGTGAAAGGTCAACTAAAACTGAAGAGACAGTCGAGGACGAAGTCGGAAACTATAACTGTAGAGACAGTCAAGAAGGAAGAGGTAAACTAAAACCAAAGAGACTGTCGAGGGGAATAGATAAACTAAAACTGAAGAGACAGTCAAGGAGGAAGAGGTCAACTAAAACTGAAGAGACAGTCGAGGAGGAAGAGGTAAACTAAAACTGAAGAGACAGTTGAGGAGGAAGAGGTAAACTAAAACTGAAGAGACAGTCGAGGAGGAAGAGGTAAACTATAACTTAAAGAGACAGTCGAGGAGAAAGGTCAACTAAAACTGAAGAGACAGTCGAGGACGAAGAAGGAAACTATAACTGAAGAGACAGACGAGGAGGAAGAGGTCAACTAAAACTAAAGAGACAGTCGGGGAGGAACAGGTAAACTATAACTGAAGAGACAGTCGAGGAGAAAGGTCAACTATAACTGAAGAGACAGTCAAGGACGAAGTTGGAAACTATAACTGTAGAGACAGTCGAGAAGGAAGAGGTAAACTACAACTGAGGAGAAAGTCGAGGGGAATAGATAAACTAAAACTGAAGAGACAGTCGAGGAGAAACAGGTAAACTAAAACTGAAGAGACAGTCGAGGAGAAAGGTCAACTAAAACTGAAGAGACAGTCGAGGACGAAGACGGAAACTATAACTGAAGAGACAGTCGAGAAGGAAGAGGTAAACTACAACTGAAGAGACAGTCGAGGAGGAAGAGGTAAACTGTAACTGAAGAGACAGTCGAGGAGGAAGAGGTAAATTAAACCTGAAGAGACAGTCGAGGAGGAACAGGTAAACTAAAACTGAAGAGACAGTCGAGGAGGAAGAGGTCAACTAAAACTGAGGAGACAGTCGAGGAGGAAGAGGTAAACTATAACTGAAGAGACAGTCGTGGAGCAAGAGGTAAACTAAAACTGAAGAGACAGTCGAGGAGGAAGAGGTCAACTAAAACTGAAGAGACAGTCGAGGAGGAACAGGTAAACTATAACTGAAGAGACAGTCGACGAGAAAGGTCAACTAAAACTGAAGAGACAGTCAAGGACGAAGTCGGAAACTATAACTGTAGAGACAGTCGAGAAGGAAGAGGTAAACTACAACTGAGGAGAAAGTCGAGGGGAATAGATAAACTAAAACTGAAGAGACAGTCGAGGAGAAACAGGTAAACTAAAACTGAAGAGACAGTCGAGGAGGAAGAGGTAAACTAAAACTGAAGAGACAGTCAACGAGCAACAGGTAAACTAAAACTGAAGAGACAGTTGAGGAGGAAGAGGTAAACTGTAACTGAAGAGACAGTCGAGGAGGAAGAGGTAAATTAAACCTGAAGAGACACTCGAGGAGGAAGAGGTAAACTAAAACTGAAGAGACAGTCGAGGAGGAAGAGGTCAACTAAAACTGAGGAGACAGTCGAGGAGGAAGAGGTAAACTATAACTGAAGAGACAGTCGTGGAGCAAGAGGTAAACTAAAACTGAAGAGACAGTCGAGGAGGAAGAGGTAAACTAAAACTGAAGAGACAGTCGAGGAGGAAGAGGTCAACTAAAACTGAAGAGACAGTCGAGGAGGAACAGGTAAACTATAACTGAAGAGACAGTCGAGGAGAAAGGTCAACTAAAACTGAAGAGACAGTCAAGGACGAAGTCGGAAACTATAACTGTAGAGACAGTCGAGAAGGAAGAGGTAAACTAAAACTGAAGAGACTGTCGAGGGGAATAGATAAACTAAAACTGAAGAGACAGTCGAGGAGGAACAGGTAAATTAAACCCGAAGAGACAGTCAAGGAGGAAGAGGTCAACTATAACTGAGGAGACAGTCGAGGAGGACGAGGTCAACTAAAACTGAGGAGACAGACGAGGAGGAAGAGGTAAACTAAAACTGAAGAGACAGTCGAGGAGGAAGAGGTAAACTAAAACTGAAGAGACAGTCGAGGAGGAAGAGGTAAACTATAACTGAAGAGACAGTCGAGGAGGAAGAGGTAAACTATAACTGAAGAGACAGTCGAGGACGAAGACGGAAACTATAACTGAAGAGACAGTCGAGAAGGAAGAGGTAAACTACAACTGAAGAGACAGTCGAGGGGAATAGATAAACTAAAACTAAAGATACAGTCGAGGAGAAACAGGTCAACTAAAACTGAAGAGACAGTCAAGGAGGAAGAGGTAAACTATAACTGAAGAGACAGTCGAGGACGAAGACGGAAACTATAACTGAAGAGACAGTCGAGAAGGAAGAGGTAAACTACAACTGAAGAGACAGTCGAGGAGGAAGAGGGAAACTATAACTGTAGAGACAGTCGAGAAGGAAGAGGTAAACTACAACTGAAGAGACAGTCGAGGAGGAAGAGGTAAACTAAAACTGAAGAGACAGTCGAGGAGGAAGAGGTCAACTAAAACTGAGGAGACAGTCGAGGAGGAAGAGGTAAACTAAAACTGAAGAGACAGTCGAGGAGGAAGAGGTAAACTAAAACTGAAGAGACAGTCGAGGAGGAAGAGGTAAACTAAAACTGAAGAGACAGTCGAGGAGGAAGAGGTAAACTAAAACTGAAGAGACAGTCGAGGAGGAAGAGGTCAACTAAAACTGAAGAGACAGTGGAGGAGGAACAGGTAAACTATAATTGAAGAGACAGTCGAGGAGAAAGGTCAACTAAAACTGAAGAGACAGTCGAGGACGAAGACGGAAACTATAACTGTAGAGACAGTCGAGAAGGAAGAGGTAAACTACAACTGAAGAGACAGTCGAGGGGAATAGATAAACTAAAACTGAAGAGACAGTCAAGGAGGAAGAGGTCAACTAAAACTGAAGAGACAGTCGAGGAGGAAGAGGTAAACTAAAACTGAAGAGACAGTTGAGGAGGAAGAGGTAAACTAAAACTGAAGAGACAGTCGAGGAGGAAGAGGTAAACTATAACTTAAAGAGACAGTCGAGGAGAAAGGTCAACTAAAACTGAAGAGACAGTCGAGGACGAAGAAGGAAACTATAACTGAAGAGACAGACGAGGAGGAAGAGGTGAACTAAAACTAAAGAGACAGTCGGGGAGGAACAGGTAAACTATAACTGAAGAGACAGTCGAGGAGAAAGGTCAACTATAACTGAAGAGACAGTCAAGGACGAAGTTGGAAACTATAACTGTAGAGACAGTCGAGAAGGAAGAGGTAAACTACAACTGAGGAGAAAGTCGAGGGGAATAGATAAACTAAAACTGAAGAGACAGTCGAGGAGAAACAGGTAAACTAAAACTGAAGAGACAGTCGAGGAGAAAGGTCAACTAAAACTGAAGAGACAGTCGAGGACGAAGACGGAAACTATAACTGAAGAGACAGTCAAGAACGAAGAGGTAAACTACAACTGAAGAGACAGTCGAGGAGGAAGAGGTAAACTGTAACTGAAGAGACAGTCGAGGAGGAAGAGGTAAATTAAACCTGAAGAGACAGTCGAGGAGGAACAGGTAAACTAAAACTGAAGAGACAGTCGAGGAGGAAGAGGTCAACTAAAACTGAGGAGACAGTCGAGGAGGAAGAGGTAAACTATAACTGAAGAGACAGTCGTGGAGCAAGAGGTAAACTAAAACTGAAGAGACAGTCGAGGAGGAAGAGGTCAACTAAAACTGAAGAGACAGTCGAGGAGGAACAGGTAAACTATAACTGAAGAGACAGTCGACGAGAAAGGTCAACTAAAACTGAAGAGACAGTCAAGGACGAAGTCGGAAACTATAACTGTAGAGACAGTCGAGAAGGAAGAGGTAAACTACAACTGAGGAGAAAGTCGAGGGGAATAGATAAACTAAAACTGAAGAGACAGTCGAGGAGAAACAGGTAAACTAAAACTGAAGAGACAGTCGAGGAGGAAGAGGTAAACTAAAACTGAAGAGACAGTCAACGAGCAACAGGTAAACTAAAACTGAAGAGACAGTTGAGGAGGAAGAGGTAAACTGTAACTGAAGAGACAGTCGAGGAGGAAGAGGTAAATTAAACCTGAAGAGACACTCGAGGAGGAAGAGGTAAACTAAAACTGAAGAGACAGTCGAGGAGGAAGAGGTCAACTAAAACTGAGGAGACAGTCGAGGAGGAAGAGGTAAACTATAACTGAAGAGACAGTCGTGGAGCAAGAGGTAAACTAAAACTGAAGAGACAGTCGAGGAGGAAGAGGTAAACTAAAACTGAAGAGACAGTCGAGGAGGAAGAGGTCAACTAAAACTGAAGAGACAGTCGAGGAGGAACAGGTAAACTATAACTGAAGAGACAGTCGAGGAGAAAGGTCAACTAAAACTGAAGAGACAGTCAAGGACGAAGTCGGAAACTATAACTGTAGAGACAGTCGAGAAGGAAGAGGTAAACTAAAACTGAAGAGACTGTCGAGGGGAATAGATAAACTAAAACTGAAGAGACAGTCGAGGAGGAACAGGTAAATTAAACCCGAAGAGACAGTCAAGGAGGAAGAGGTCAACTATAACTGAGGAGACAGTCGAGGAGGACGAGGTCAACTAAAACTGAGGAGACAGACGAGGAGGAAGAGGTAAACTAAAACTGAAGAGACAGTCGAGGAGGAAGAGGTAAACTAAAACTGAAGAGACAGTCGAGGAGGAAGAGGTAAACTATAACTGAAGAGACAGTCGAGGAGGAAGAGGTAAACTATAACTGAAGAGACAGTCGAGGACGAAGACGGAAACTATAACTGAAGAGACAGTCGAGAAGGAAGAGGTAAACTACAACTGAAGAGACAGTCGAGGGGAATAGATAAACTAAAACTAAAGATACAGTCGAGGAGAAACAGGTCAACTAAAACTGAAGAGACAGTCAAGGAGGAAGAGGTAAACTAAAACTGAAGAGACAGTCGAGGAGGAAGAGGTAAACTAAAACTGAAGAGACAGTCGAGGAGGAAGAGGTAAACTAAAACTGAAGAGACAGTCGAGGAGGAAGAGGTAAACTAAAACTGAAGAGACAGTCGAGGAGGAAGAGGTCAACTAAAACTGAAGAGACAGTGGAGGAGGAACAGGTAAACTATAATTGAAGAGACAGTCGAGGAGAAAGGTCAACTAAAACTGAAGAGACAGTCGAGGACGAAGACGGAAACTATAACTGTAGAGACAGTCGAGAAGGAAGAGGTAAACTACAACTGAAGAGACAGTCGAGGAGGAAGAGGTTAACTAAAACTGAAGAGACAGTCGAGGAGGAACAGGTAAACTATAACTGAAGAGACAGTCGAGGAGAAAGGTCAACTAAAACTGAAGAGACAGTCGAGGACGAAGTCGGAAACTATAACTGTAGAGACAGTCAAGAAGGAAGAGGTAAACTAAAACCAAAGAGACTGTCGAGGGGAATAGATAAACTAAAACTGAAGAGACAGTCAAGGAGGAAGAGGTCAACTAAAACTGAAGAGACAGTCGAGGAGGAAGAGGTAAACTAAAACTGAAGAGACAGTTGAGGAGGAAGAGGTAAACTAAAACTGAAGAGACAGTCGAGGAGGAAGAGGTAAACTATAACTTAAAGAGACAGTCGAGGAGAAAGGTCAACTAAAACTGAAGAGACAGTCGAGGACGAAGTCGGAAACTATAACTGTAGAGACAGTCAAGAAGGAAGAGGTAAACTAAAACCAAAGAGACTGTCGAGGGGAATAGATAAACTAAAACTGAAGAGACAGTCAAGGAGGAAGAGGTCAACTAAAACTGAAGAGACAGTCGAGGAGGAAGAGGTAAACTAAAACTGAAGAGACAGTTGAGGAGGAAGAGGTAAACTAAAACTGAAGAGACAGTCGAGGAGGAAGAGGTAAACTATAACTTAAAGAGACAGTCGAGGAGAAAGGTCAACTATAACTGAAGAGACAGTCAAGGACGAAGTTGGAAACTATAACTGTAGAGACAGTCGAGAAGGAAGAGGTAAACTACAACTGAGGAGAAAGTCGAGGGGAATAGATAAACTAAAACTGAAGAGACAGTCGAGGAGAAACAGGTAAACTAAAACTGAAGAGACAGTCGAGGAGAAAGGTCAACTAAAACTGAAGAGACAGTCGAGGACGAAGACGGAAACTATAACTGAAGAGACAGTCGAGAAGGAAGAGGTAAACTACAACTGAAGAGACAGTCGAGGAGGAAGAGGTAAACTGTAACTGAAGAGACAGTCGAGGAGGAAGAGGTAAATTAAACCTGAAGAGACAGTCGAGGAGGAACAGGTAAACTAAAACTGAAGAGACAGTCGAGGAGGAAGAGGTCAACTAAAACTGAGGAGACAGTCGAGGAGGAAGAGGTAAACTATAACTGAAGAGACAGTCGTGGAGCAAGAGGTAAACTAAAACTGAAGAGACAGTCGAGGAGGAAGAGGTCAACTAAAACTGAAGAGACAGTCGAGGAGGAACAGGTAAACTATAACTGAAGAGACAGTCGACGAGAAAGGTCAACTAAAACTGAAGAGACAGTCAAGGACGAAGTCGGAAACTATAACTGTAGAGACAGTCGAGAAGGAAGAGGTAAACTACAACTGAGGAGAAAGTCGAGGGGAATAGATAAACTAAAACTGAAGAGACAGTCGAGGAGAAACAGGTAAACTAAAACTGAAGAGACAGTCGAGGAGGAAGAGGTAAACTAAAACTGAAGAGACAGTCAACGAGCAACAGGTAAACTAAAACTGAAGAGACAGTTGAGGAGGAAGAGGTAAACTGTAACTGAAGAGACAGTCGAGGAGGAAGAGGTAAATTAAACCTGAAGAGACACTCGAGGAGGAAGAGGTAAACTAAAACTGAAGAGACAGTCGAGGAGGAAGAGGTCAACTAAAACTGAGGAGACAGTCGAGGAGGAAGAGGTAAACTATAACTGAAGAGACAGTCGTGGAGCAAGAGGTAAACTAAAACTGAAGAGACAGTCGAGGAGGAAGAGGTAAACTAAAACTGAAGAGACAGTCGAGGAGGAAGAGGTCAACTAAAACTGAAGAGACAGTCGAGGAGGAACAGGTAAACTATAACTGAAGAGACAGTCGAGGAGAAAGGTCAACTAAAACTGAAGAGACAGTCAAGGACGAAGTCGGAAACTATAACTGTAGAGACAGTCGAGAAGGAAGAGGTAAACTAAAACTGAAGAGACTGTCGAGGGGAATAGATAAACTAAAACTGAAGAGACAGTCGAGGAGGAACAGGTAAATTAAACCCGAAGAGACAGTCAAGGAGGAAGAGGTCAACTATAACTGAGGAGACAGTCGAGGAGGACGAGGTCAACTAAAACTGAGGAGACAGACGAGGAGGAAGAGGTAAACTAAAACTGAAGAGACAGTCGAGGAGGAAGAGGTAAACTAAAACTGAAGAGACAGTCGAGGAGGAAGAGGTAAACTATAACTGAAGAGACAGTCGAGGAGGAAGAGGTAAACTATAACTGAAGAGACAGTCGAGGACGAAGACGGAAACTATAACTGAAGAGACAGTCGAGAAGGAAGAGGTAAACTACAACTGAGGAGAAAGTCGAGGGGAATAGATAAACTAAAACTGAAGAGACAGTCGAGGAGAAACAGGTAAACTAAAACTGAAGAGACAGTCGAGGAGAAAGGTCAACTAAAACTGAAGAGACAGTCGAGGACGAAGACGGAAACTATAACTGAAGAGACAGTCGAGAAGGAAGAGGTAAACTACAACTGAAGAGACAGTCGAGGAGGAAGAGGTAAACTGTAACTGAAGAGACAGTCGAGGAGGAAGAGGTAAATTAAACCTGAAGAGACAGTCGAGGAGGAACAGGTAAACTAAAACTGAAGAGACAGTCGAGGAGGAAGAGGTCAACTAAAACTGAGGAGACAGTCGAGGAGGAAGAGGTAAACTATAACTGAAGAGACAGTCGTGGAGCAAGAGGTAAACTAAAACTGAAGAGACAGTCGAGGAGGAAGAGGTCAACTAAAACTGAAGAGACAGTCGAGGAGGAACAGGTAAACTATAACTGAAGAGACAGTCGACGAGAAAGGTCAACTAAAACTGAAGAGACAGTCAAGGACGAAGTCGGAAACTATAACTGTAGAGACAGTCGAGAAGGAAGAGGTAAACTACAACTGAGGAGAAAGTCGAGGGGAATAGATAAACTAAAACTGAAGAGACAGTCGAGGAGAAACAGGTAAACTAAAACTGAAGAGACAGTCGAGGAGGAAGAGGTAAACTAAAACTGAAGAGACAGTCAACGAGCAACAGGTAAACTAAAACTGAAGAGACAGTTGAGGAGGAAGAGGTAAACTGTAACTGAAGAGACAGTCGAGGAGGAAGAGGTAAATTAAACCTGAAGAGACACTCGAGGAGGAAGAGGTAAACTAAAACTGAAGAGACAGTCGAGGAGGAAGAGGTCAACTAAAACTGAGGAGACAGTCGAGGAGGAAGAGGTAAACTATAACTGAAGAGACAGTCGTGGAGCAAGAGGTAAACTAAAACTGAAGAGACAGTCGAGGAGGAAGAGGTAAACTAAAACTGAAGAGACAGTCGAGGAGGAAGAGGTCAACTAAAACTGAAGAGACAGTCGAGGAGGAACAGGTAAACTATAACTGAAGAGACAGTCGAGGAGAAAGGTCAACTAAAACTGAAGAGACAGTCAAGGACGAAGTCGGAAACTATAACTGTAGAGACAGTCGAGAAGGAAGAGGTAAACTAAAACTGAAGAGACTGTCGAGGGGAATAGATAAACTAAAACTGAAGAGACAGTCGAGGAGGAACAGGTAAATTAAACCCGAAGAGACAGTCAAGGAGGAAGAGGTCAACTATAACTGAGGAGACAGTCGAGGAGGACGAGGTCAACTAAAACTGAGGAGACAGACGAGGAGGAAGAGGTAAACTAAAACTGAAGAGACAGTCGAGGAGGAAGAGGTAAACTAAAACTGAAGAGACAGTCGAGGAGGAAGAGGTAAACTATAACTGAAGAGACAGTCGAGGAGGAAGAGGTAAACTATAACTGAAGAGACAGTCGAGGACGAAGACGGAAACTATAACTGAAGAGACAGTCGAGAAGGAAGAGGTAAACTACAACTGAAGAGACAGTCGAGGGGAATAGATAAACTAAAACTAAAGATACAGTCGAGGAGAAACAGGTCAACTAAAACTGAAGAGACAGTCGAGGAGGAAGAGGTAAACTATAACTGAAGAGACAGTCGAGGACGAAGACGGAAACTATAACTGAAGAGACAGTCGAGAAGGAAGAGGTAAACTACAACTGAAGAGACAGTCGAGGAGGAAGAGGTAAACTATAACTGAAGAGACAGTCGAGGAGGAAGAGGTAAATTTAACCTGAAGAGACAGTCGAGGAGGAACAGGTAAACTAAAACTGAAGAGACAGTCGAGGAGGAAGAGGTCAACTAAAACTGAGGAGACAGTCGAGGAGGAAGAGGTAAACTATAACTGAAGAGACAGTCGTGGAGGAAGAGGTAAACTAAAACTGAAGAGACAGTCGAGGAGGAAGAGGTAAACTAAAACTGAAGAGACAGTCGAGGAGGAAGAGGTAAACTAAAACTGAAGAGACAGTCGAGGAGGAAGAGGTAAACTATAACTTAAGAGACAGTCGAGGAGGAAGAGGTAAACTATAACTGAAGAGACAGTCGAGGAGGAAGAGGTCAACTAAAACTGAAGAGACAGTCGAGGAGGAAGAGGTAAACTAAAACTGAAGAGACAGTCGAGGAGGAACAGGTAAACTATAACTGAAGAGACAGTCGAGGTGGAAGAGGTAAACTAAAACTGAAGAGACAGTAGAGGAGGAACAGGTAAACTATAACTGAAGAGACAGTCGAGGAGAAAGGTCAACTAAAACTGAAGAGACAGTCGAGGACGAAGACGGAAACTACAACTGAAGAGACAGTCGAGGAGGAAGAGGTAAACTAAAACTGAAGAGACAGTCGAGGAGGAAGAGGTAAACTAAAACTGAAGAGACAGTCGAGGAGGAAGAGGTAAACTAAAACTGAAGAGACAGTCGAGGAGGAAGAGGTCAACTAAAACTGAAGAGACAGTGGAGGAGGAACAGGTAAACTATAATTGAAGAGACAGTCGAGGAGAAAGGTCAACTAAAACTGAAGAGACAGTCGAGGACGAAGACGGAAACTATAACTGTAGAGACAGTCGAGAAGGAAGAGGTAAACTACAACTGAAGAGACAGTCGAGGGGAATAGATAAACTAAAACTGAAGAGACAGTCGAGGAGGAAGAGGTTAACTAAAACTGAAGAGACAGTCGAGGAGGAACAGGTAAACTATAACTGAAGAGACAGTCGAGGAGAAAGGTCAACTAAAACTGAAGAGACAGTCGAGGACGAAGTCGGAAACTATAACTGTAGAGACAGTCAAGAAGGAAGAGGTAAACTAAAACCAAAGAGACTGTCGAGGGGAATAGATAAACTAAAACTGAAGAGACAGTCAAGGAGGAAGAGGTCAACTAAAACTGAAGAGACAGTCGAGGAGGAAGAGGTAAACTAAAACTGAAGAGACAGTTGAGGAGGAAGAGGTAAACTAAAACTGAAGAGACAGTCGAGGAGGAAGAGGTAAACTATAACTTAAAGAGACAGTCGAGGAGAAAGGTCAACTAAAACTGAAGAGACAGTCGAGGACGAAGAAGGAAACTATAACTGAAGAGACAGACGAGGAGGAAGAGGTCAACTAAAACTAAAGAGACAGTCGGGGAGGAACAGGTAAACTATAACTGAAGAGACAGTCGAGGAGAAAGGTCAACTATAACTGAAGAGACAGTCAAGGACGAAGTTGGAAACTATAACTGTAGAGACAGTCGAGAAGGAAGAGGTAAACTACAACTGAGGAGAAAGTCGAGGGGAATAGATAAACTAAAACTGAAGAGACAGTCGAGGAGAAACAGGTAAACTAAAACTGAAGAGACAGTCGAGGAGAAAGGTCAACTAAAACTGAAGAGACAGTCGAGGACGAAGACGGAAACTATAACTGAAGAGACAGTCGAGAAGGAAGAGGTAAACTACAACTGAAGAGACAGTCGAGGAGGAAGAGGTAAACTGTAACTGAAGAGACAGTCGAGGAGGAAGAGGTAAATTAAACCTGAAGAGACAGTCGAGGAGAAACAGGTAAACTAAAACTGAAGAGACAGTCGAGGAGAAACAGGTAAACTAAAACTGAAGAGACAGTCGAGGAGAAAGGTCAACTAAAACTGAAGAGACAGTCGAGGACGAAGACGGAAACTATAACTGAAGAGACAGTCGAGAAGGAAGAGGTAAACTACAACTGAAGAGACAGTCGAGGAGGAAGAGGTAAACTGTAACTGAAGAGACAGTCGAGGAGGAAGAGGTAAATTAAACCTGAAGAGACAGTCGAGGAGGAACAGGTAAACTAAAACTGAAGAGACAGTCGAGGAGGAAGAGGTCAACTAAAACTGAGGAGACAGTCGAGGAGGAAGAGGTAAACTATAACTGAAGAGACAGTCGTGGAGCAAGAGGTAAACTAAAACTGAAGAGACAGTCGAGGAGGAAGAGGTCAACTAAAACTGAAGAGACAGTCGAGGAGGAACAGGTAAACTATAACTGAAGAGACAGTCGACGAGAAAGGTCAACTAAAACTGAAGAGACAGTCAAGGACGAAGTCGGAAACTATAACTGTAGAGACAGTCGAGAAGGAAGAGGTAAACTACAACTGAGGAGAAAGTCGAGGGGAATAGATAAACTAAAACTGAAGAGACAGTCGAGGAGAAACAGGTAAACTAAAACTGAAGAGACAGTCGAGGAGGAAGAGGTAAACTAAAACTGAAGAGACAGTCAACGAGCAACAGGTAAACTAAAACTGAAGAGACAGTTGAGGAGGAAGAGGTAAACTGTAACTGAAGAGACAGTCGAGGAGGAAGAGGTAAATTAAACCTGAAGAGACACTCGAGGAGGAAGAGGTAAACTAAAACTGAAGAGACAGTCGAGGAGGAAGAGGTCAACTAAAACTGAGGAGACAGTCGAGGAGGAAGAGGTAAACTATAACTGAAGAGACAGTCGTGGAGCAAGAGGTAAACTAAAACTGAAGAGACAGTCGAGGAGGAAGAGGTAAACTAAAACTGAAGAGACAGT
Organism: Oncorhynchus mykiss; assembly: GCF_057628025.1. Classification (NCBI taxonomy): domain Eukaryota; kingdom Metazoa; phylum Chordata; class Actinopteri; order Salmoniformes; family Salmonidae; genus Oncorhynchus; species Oncorhynchus mykiss. Next base: position 21,870,635 of record NC_143032.1, read on the forward strand.
CGAGGAGGAAGAGGTCAACTAAAACTGAAGAGACAGTCGAGGAGGAACAGGTAAACTATAACTGAAGAGACAGTCGAGGAGAAAGGTCAACTAAAACTGAAGAGACAGTCAAGGACGAAGTCGGAAACTATAACTGTAGAGACAGTCGAGAAGGAAGAGGTAAACTAAAACTGAAGAGACTGTCGAGGGGAATAGATAAACTAAAACTGAAGAGACAGTCGAGGAGGAACAGGTAAATTAAACCCGAAGAGACAGTCAAGGAGGAAGAGGTCAACTATAACTGAGGAGACAGTCGAGGAGGACGAGGTCAACTAAAACTGAGGAGACAGACGAGGAGGAAGAGGTAAACTAAAACTGAAGAGACAGTCGAGGAGGAAGAGGTAAACTAAAACTGAAGAGACAGTCGAGGAGGAAGAGGTAAACTATAACTGAAGAGACAGTCGAGGAGGAAGAGGTAAACTATAACTGAAGAGACAGTCGAGGACGAAGACGGAAACTATAACTGAAGAGACAGTCGAGAAGGAAGAGGTAAACTACAACTGAAGAGACAGTCGAGGGGAATAGATAAACTAAAACTAAAGATACAGTCGAGGAGAAACAGGTCAACTAAAACTGAAGAGACAGTCGAGGAGGAAGAGGTAAACTATAACTGAAGAGACAGTCGAGGACGAAGACGGAAACTATAACTGAAGAGACAGTCGAGAAGGAAGAGGTAAACTACAACTGAAGAGACAGTCGAGGAGGAAGAGGTAAACTATAACTGAAGAGACAGTCGAGGAGGAAGAGGTAAATTTAACCTGAAGAGACAGTCGAGGAGGAACAGGTAAACTAAAACTGAAGAGACAGTCGAGGAGGAAGAGGTCAACTAAAACTGAGGAGACAGTCGAGGAGGAAGAGGTAAACTATAACTGAAGAGACAGTCGTGGAGGAAGAGGTAAACTAAAACTGAAGAGACAGTCGAGGAGGAAGAGGTAAACTAAAACTGAAGAGACAGTCGAGGAGGAAGAGGTAAACTAAAACTGAAGAGACAGTCGAGGAGGAAGAGGTAAACTATAACTTAAGAGACAGTCGAGGAGGAAGAGGTAAACTATAACTGAAGAGACAGTCGAGGAGGAAGAGGTCAACTAAAACTGAAGAGACAGTCGAGGTGGAAGAGGTAAACTAAAACTGAAGAGACAGTCGAGGAGGAACAGGTAAACTATAACTGAAGAGACAGTCGAGGTGGAAGAGGTAAACTAAAACTGAAGAGACAGTAGAGGAGGAACAGGTAAACTATAACTGAAGAGACAGTCGAGGAGAAAGGTCAACTAAAACTGAAGAGACAGTCGAGGACGAAGACGGAAACTATAACTGAAGAGACAGTCGAGAAGGAAGAGGTAAACTACAACTGAAGAGACAGTCGAGGAGGAAGAGGTAAACTAAAACTGAAGAGACAGTCGAGGAGGAAGAGGTAAACTAAAACTGAAGAGACAGTCGAGGAGGAAGAGGTAAACTAAAACTGAAGAGACAGTCGAGGAGGAAGAGGTCAACTAAAACTGAAGAGACTGTGGAGGAGGAACAGGTAAACTATAATTGAAGAGACAGTCGAGGAGAAAGGTCAACTAAAACTGAAGAGACAGTCGAGGACGAAGACGGAAACTATAACTGTAGAGACAGTCGAGAAGGAAGAGGTAAACTACAACTGAAGAGACAGTCGAGGGGAATAGATAAACTAAAACTGAAGAGACAGTCGAGGAGGAAGAGGTTAACTAAAACTGAAGAGACAGTCGAGGAGGAACAGGTAAACTATAACTGAAGAGACAGTCGAGGAGAAAGGTCAACTAAAACTGAAGAGACAGTCGAGGACGAAGTCGGAAACTATAACTGTAGAGACAGTCAAGAAGGAAGAGGTAAACTAAAACCAAAGAGACTGTCGAGGGGAATAGATAAACTAAAACTGAAGAGACAGTCAAGGAGGAAGAGGTCAACTAAAACTGAAGAGACAGTCGAGGAGGAAGAGGTAAACTAAAACTGAAGAGACAGTTGAGGAGGAAGAGGTAAACTAAAACTGAAGAGACAGTCGAGGAGGAAGAGGTAAACTATAACTTAAAGAGACAGTCGAGGAGAAAGGTCAACTAAAACTGAAGAGACAGTCGAGGACGAAGAAGGAAACTATAACTGAAGAGACAGACGAGGAGGAAGAGGTCAACTAAAACTAAAGAGACAGTCGGGGAGGAACAGGTAAACTATAACTGAAGAGACAGTCGAGGAGAAAGGTCAACTATAACTGAAGAGACAGTCAAGGACGAAGTTGGAAACTATAACTGTAGAGACAGTCGAGAAGGAAGAGGTAAACTACAACTGAGGAGAAAGTCGAGGGGAATAGATAAACTAAAACTGAAGAGACAGTCGAGGAGAAACAGGTAAACTAAAACTGAAGAGACAGTCGAGGAGAAAGGTCAACTAAAACTGAAGAGACAGTCGAGGACGAAGACGGAAACTATAACTGAAGAGACAGTCGAGAAGGAAGAGGTAAACTACAACTGAAGAGACAGTCGAGGAGGAAGAGGTAAACTGTAACTGAAGAGACAGTCGAGGAGGAAGAGGTAAATTAAACCTGAAGAGACAGTCGAGGAGGAACAGGTAAACTAAAACTGAAGAGACAGTCGAGGAGGAAGAGGTCAACTAAAACTGAGGAGACAGTCGAGGAGGAAGAGGTAAACTATAACTGAAGAGACAGTCGTGGAGCAAGAGGTAAACTAAAACTGAAGAGACAGTCGAGGAGGAAGAGGTCAACTAAAACTGAAGAGACAGTCGAGGAGGAACAGGTAAACTATAACTGAAGAGACAGTCGACGAGAAAGGTCAACTAAAACTGAAGAGACAGTCAAGGACGAAGTCGGAAACTATAACTGAAGAGACAGTCGAGAAGGAAGAGGTAAACTACAACTGAAGAGACAGTCGAGGAGGAAGAGGTAAACTATAACTGAAGAGACAGTCGAGGAGGAAGAGGTAAACTATAACTGAAGAGACAGTCGAGGACGAAGACGGAAACTATAACTGAAGAGACAGTCGAGAAGGAAGAGGTAAACTACAACTGAAGAGACAGTCGAGGGGAATAGATAAACTAAAACTAAAGATACAGTCGAGGAGAAACAGGTCAACTAAAACTGAAGAGACAGTCGAGGAGGAAGAGGTAAACTATAACTGAAGAGACAGTCGAGGACGAAGACGGAAACTATAACTGAAGAGACAGTCGAGAAGGAAGAGGTAAACTACAACTGAAGAGACAGTCGAGGAGGAAGAGGTAAACTATAACTGAAGAGACAGTCGAGGAGGAAGAGGTAAATTTAACCTGAAGAGACAGTCGAGGAGGAACAGGTAAACTAAAACTGAAGAGACAGTCGAGGAGGAAGAGGTCAACTAAAACTGAGGAGACAGTCGAGGAGGAAGAGGTAAACTATAACTGAAGAGACAGTCGTGGAGGAAGAGGTAAACTAAAACTGAAGAGACAGTCGAGGAGGAAGAGGTAAACTAAAACTGAAGAGACAGTCGAGGAGGAAGAGGTAAACTAAAACTGAAGAGACAGTCGAGGAGGAAGAGGTAAACTATAACTTAAGAGACAGTCGAGGAGGAAGAGGTAAACTATAACTGAAGAGACAGTCGAGGAGGAAGAGGTCAACTAAAACTGAAGAGACAGTCGAGGAGGAAGAGGTAAACTAAAACTGAAGAGACAGTCGAGGAGGAACAGGTAAACTATAACTGAAGAGACAGTCGAGGTGGAAGAGGTAAACTAAAACTGAAGAGACAGTAGAGGAGGAACAGGTAAACTATAACTGAAGAGACAGTCGAGGAGAAAGGTCAACTAAAACTGAAGAGACAGTCGAGGACGAAGACGGAAACTATAACTGAAGAGACAGTCGAGAAGGAAGAGGTAAACTACAACTGAAGAGACAGTCGAGGAGGAAGAGGTAAACTAAAACTGAAGAGACAGTCGAGGAGGAAGAGGTAAACTAAAACTGAAGAGACAGTCGAGGAGGAAGAGGTAAACTAAAACTGAAGAGACAGTCGAGGAGGAAGAGGTCAACTAAAACTGAAGAGACAGTGGAGGAGGAACAGGTAAACTATAATTGAAGAGACAGTCGAGGAGAAAGGTCAACTAAAACTGAAGAGACAGTCGAGGACGAAGACGGAAACTATAACTGTAGAGACAGTCGAGAAGGAAGAGGTAAACTACAACTGAAGAGACAGTCGAGGGGAATAGATAAACTAAAACTGAAGAGACAGTCGAGGAGGAAGAGGTTAACTAAAACTGAAGAGACAGTCGAGGAGGAACAGGTAAACTATAACTGAAGAGACAGTCGAGGAGAAAGGTCAACTAAAACTGAAGAGACAGTCGAGGACGAAGTCGGAAACTATAACTGTAGAGACAGTCAAGAAGGAAGAGGTAAACTAAAACCAAAGAGACTGTCGAGGGGAATAGATAAACTAAAACTGAAGAGACAGTCAAGGAGGAAGAGGTCAACTAAAACTGAAGAGACAGTCGAGGAGGAAGAGGTAAACTAAAACTGAAGAGACAGTTGAGGAGGAAGAGGTAAACTAAAACTGAAGAGACAGTCGAGGAGGAAGAGGTAAACTATAACTTAAAGAGACAGTCGAGGAGAAAGGTCAACTAAAACTGAAGAGACAGTCGAGGACGAAGAAGGAAACTATAACTGAAGAGACAGACGAGGAGGAAGAGGTCAACTAAAACTAAAGAGACAGTCGGGGAGGAACAGGTAAACTATAACTGAAGAGACAGTCGAGGAGAAAGGTCAACTATAACTGAAGAGACAGTCAAGGACGAAGTTGGAAACTATAACTGTAGAGACAGTCGAGAAGGAAGAGGTAAACTACAACTGAGGAGAAAGTCGAGGGGAATAGATAAACTAAAACTGAAGAGACAGTCGAGGAGAAACAGGTAAACTAAAACTGAAGAGACAGTCGAGGAGAAAGGTCAACTAAAACTGAAGAGACAGTCGAGGACGAAGACGGAAACTATAACTGAAGAGACAGTCGAGAAGGAAGAGGTAAACTACAACTGAAGAGACAGTCGAGGAGGAAGAGGTAAACTGTAACTGAAGAGACAGTCGAGGAGGAAGAGGTAAATTAAACCTGAAGAGACAGTCGAGGAGGAACAGGTAAACTAAAACTGAAGAGACAGTCGAGGAGGAAGAGGTCAACTAAAACTGAGGAGACAGTCGAGGAGGAAGAGGTAAACTATAACTGAAGAGACAGTCGTGGAGCAAGAGGTAAACTAAAACTGAAGAGACAGTCGAGGAGGAAGAGGTCAACTAAAACTGAAGAGACAGTCGAGGAGGAACAGGTAAACTATAACTGAAGAGACAGTCGACGAGAAAGGTCAACTAAAACTGAAGAGACAGTCAAGGACGAAGTCGGAAACTATAACTGTAGAGACAGTCGAGAAGGAAGAGGTAAACTACAACTGAGGAGAAAGTCGAGGGGAATAGATAAACTAAAACTGAAGAGACAGTCGAGGAGGAAGAGGTAAACTAAAACTGAAGAGACAGTCGAGGAGGAAGAGGTCAACTAAAACTGAAGAGACAGTGGAGGAGGAACAGGTAAACTATAATTGAAGAGACAGTCGAGGAGAAAGGTCAACTAAAACTGAAGAGACAGTCGAGGACGAAGACGGAAACTATAACTGTAGAGACAGTCGAGAAGGAAGAGGTAAACTACAACTGAAGAGACAGTCGAGGGGAATAGATAAACTAAAACTGAAGAGACAGTCGAGGAGGAAGAGGTAAACTAAAACTGAAGAGACAGTCGAGGAGGAAGAGGTAAACTAAAACTGAAGAGACAGTCGAGGAGGAAGAGGTCAACTAAAACTGAAGAGACAGTGGAGGAGGAACAGGTAAACTATAATTGAAGAGACAGTCGAGGAGAAAGGTCAACTAAAACTGAAGAGACAGTCGAGGACGAAGACGGAAACTATAACTGTAGAGACAGTCGAGAAGGAAGAGGTAAACTACAACTGAAGAGACAGTCGAGGGGAATAGATAAACTAAAACTGAAGAGACAGTCGAGGAGGAAGAGGTTAACTAAAACTGAAGAGACAGTCGAGGAGGAACAGGTAAACTATAACTGAAGAGACAGTCGAGGAGAAAGGTCAACTAAAACTGAAGAGACAGTCGAGGACGAAGTCGGAAACTATAACTGTAGAGACAGTCAAGAAGGAAGAGGTAAACTAAAACCAAAGAGACTGTCGAGGGGAATAGATAAACTAAAACTGAAGAGACAGTCAAGGAGGAAGAGGTCAACTAAAACTGAAGAGACAGTCGAGGAGGAAGAGGTAAACTAAAACTGAAGAGACAGTTGAGGAGGAAGAGGTAAACTAAAACTGAAGAGACAGTCGAGGAGGAAGAGGTAAACTATAACTTAAAGAGACAGTCGAGGAGAAAGGTCAACTAAAACTGAAGAGACAGTCGAGGACGAAGAAGGAAACTATAACTGAAGAGACAGACGAGGAGGAAGAGGTCAACTAAAACTAAAGAGACAGTCGGGGAGGAACAGGTAAACTATAACTGAAGAGACAGTCGAGGAGAAAGGTCAACTATAACTGAAGAGACAGTCAAGGACGAAGTTGGAAACTATAACTGTAGAGACAGTCGAGAAGGAAGAGGTAAACTACAACTGAGGAGAAAGTCGAGGGGAATAGATAAACTAAAACTGAAGAGACAGTCGAGGAGAAACAGGTAAACTAAAACTGAAGAGACAGTCGAGGAGAAAGGTCAACTAAAACTGAAGAGACAGTCGAGGACGAAGACGGAAACTATAACTGAAGAGACAGTCGAGAAGGAAGAGGTAAACTACAACTGAAGAGACAGTCGAGGAGGAAGAGGTAAACTGTAACTGAAGAGACAGTCGAGGAGGAAGAGGTAAATTAAACCTGAAGAGACAGTCGAGGAGGAACAGGTAAACTAAAACTGAAGAGACAGTCGAGGAGGAAGAGGTCAACTAAAACTGAGGAGACAGTCGAGGAGGAAGAGGTAAACTATAACTGAAGAGACAGTCGTGGAGCAAGAGGTAAACTAAAACTGAAGAGACAGTCGAGGAGGAAGAGGTCAACTAAAACTGAAGAGACAGTCGAGGAGGAACAGGTAAACTATAACTGAAGAGACAGTCGACGAGAAAGGTCAACTAAAACTGAAGAGACAGTCAAGGACGAAGTCGGAAACTATAACTGTAGAGACAGTCGAGAAGGAAGAGGTAAACTACAACTGAGGAGAAAGTCGAGGGGAATAGATAAACTAAAACTGAAGAGACAGTCGAGGAGGAAGAGGTAAACTAAAACTGAAGAGACAGTCGAGGAGGAAGAGGTAAACTAAAACTGAAGAGACAGTCGAGGAGGAAGAGGTCAACTAAAACTGAAGAGACAGTGGAGGAGGAACAGGTAAACTATAATTGAAGAGACAGTCGAGGAGAAAGGTCAACTAAAACTGAAGAGACAGTCGAGGACGAAGACGGAAACTATAACTGTAGAGACAGTCGAGAAGGAAGAGGTAAACTACAACTGAAGAGACAGTCGAGGGGAATAGATAAACTAAAACTGAAGAGACAGTCGAGGAGGAAGAGGTTAACTAAAACTGAAGAGACAGTCGAGGAGGAACAGGTAAACTATAACTGAAGAGACAGTCGAGGAGAAAGGTCAACTAAAACTGAAGAGACAGTCGAGGACGAAGTCGGAAACTATAACTGTAGAGACAGTCAAGAAGGAAGAGGTAAACTAAAACCAAAGAGACTGTCGAGGGGAATAGATAAACTAAAACTGAAGAGACAGTCAAGGAGGAAGAGGTCAACTAAAACTGAAGAGACAGTCGAGGAGGAAGAGGTAAACTAAAACTGAAGAGACAGTTGAGGAGGAAGAGGTAAACTAAAACTGAAGAGACAGTCGAGGAGGAAGAGGTAAACTATAACTTAAAGAGACAGTCGAGGAGAAAGGTCAACTAAAACTGAAGAGACAGTCGAGGACGAAGAAGGAAACTATAACTGAAGAGACAGACGAGGAGGAAGAGGTCAACTAAAACTAAAGAGACAGTCGAGAAGGAAGAGGTAAACTACAACTGAAGAGACAGTCGAGGGGAATAGATAAACTAAAACTGAAGAGACAGTCGAGGAGGAAGAGGTAAACTAAAACTGAAGAGACAGTCGAGGAGGAAGAGGTAAACTAAAACTGAAGAGACAGTCGAGGAGGAAGAGGTCAACTAAAACTGAAGAGACAGTGGAGGAGGAACAGGTAAACTATAATTGAAGAGACAGTCGAGGAGAAAGGTCAACTAAAACTGAAGAGACAGTCGAGGACGAAGACGGAAACTATAACTGTAGAGACAGTCGAGAAGGAAGAGGTAAACTACAACTGAAGAGACAGTCGAGGGGAATAGATAAACTAAAACTGAAGAGACAGTCGAGGAGGAAGAGGTTAACTAAAACTGAAGAGACAGTCGAGGAGGAACAGGTAAACTATAACTGAAGAGACAGTCGAGGAGAAAGGTCAACTAAAACTGAAGAGACAGTCGAGGACGAAGTCGGAAACTATAACTGTAGAGACAGTCAAGAAGGAAGAGGTAAACTAAAACCAAAGAGACTGTCGAGGGGAATAGATAAACTAAAACTGAAGAGACAGTCAAGGAGGAAGAGGTCAACTAAAACTGAAGAGACAGTCGAGGAGGAAGAGGTAAACTAAAACTGAAGAGACAGTTGAGGAGGAAGAGGTAAACTAAAACTGAAGAGACAGTCGAGGAGGAAGAGGTAAACTATAACTTAAAGAGACAGTCGAGGAGAAAGGTCAACTAAAACTGAAGAGACAGTCGAGGACGAAGAAGGAAACTATAACTGAAGAGACAGACGAGGAGGAAGAGGTCAACTAAAACTAAAGAGACAGTCGGGGAGGAACAGGTAAACTATAACTGAAGAGACAGTCGAGGAGAAAGGTCAACTATAACTGAAGAGACAGTCAAGGACGAAGTTGGAAACTATAACTGTAGAGACAGTCGAGAAGGAAGAGGTAAACTACAACTGAGGAGAAAGTCGAGGGGAATAGATAAACTAAAACTGAAGAGACAGTCGAGGAGAAACAGGTAAACTAAAACTGAAGAGACAGTCGAGGAGAAAGGTCAACTAAAACTGAAGAGACAGTCGAGGACGAAGACGGAAACTATAACTGAAGAGACAGTCGAGAAGGAAGAGGTAAACTACAACTGAAGAGACAGTCGAGGAGGAAGAGGTAAACTGTAACTGAAGAGACAGTCGAGGAGGAAGAGGTAAATTAAACCTGAAGAGACAGTCGAGGAGGAACAGGTAAACTAAAACTGAAGAGACAGTCGAGGAGGAAGAGGTCAACTAAAACTGAGGAGACAGTCGAGGAGGAAGAGGTAAACTATAACTGAAGAGACAGTCGTGGAGCAAGAGGTAAACTAAAACTGAAGAGACAGTCGAGGAGGAAGAGGTCAACTAAAACTGAAGAGACAGTCGAGGAGGAACAGGTAAACTATAACTGAAGAGACAGTCGACGAGAAAGGTCAACTAAAACTGAAGAGACAGTCAAGGACGAAGTCGGAAACTATAACTGTAGAGACAGTCGAGAAGGAAGAGGTAAACTACAACTGAGGAGAAAGTCGAGGGGAATAGATAAACTAAAACTGAAGAGACAGTCGAGGAGGAAGAGGTAAACTAAAACTGAAGAGACAGTCGAGGAGGAAGAGGTAAACTAAAACTGAAGAGACAGTCGAGGAGGAAGAGGTCAACTAAAACTGAAGAGACAGTGGAGGAGGAACAGGTAAACTATAATTGAAGAGACAGTCGAGGAGAAAGGTCAACTAAAACTGAAGAGACAGTCGAGGACGAAGACGGAAACTATAACTGTAGAGACAGTCGAGAAGGAAGAGGTAAACTACAACTGAAGAGACAGTCGAGGGGAATAGATAAACTAAAACTGAAGAGACAGTCGAGGAGGAAGAGGTTAACTAAAACTGAAGAGACAGTCGAGGAGGAACAGGTAAACTATAACTGAAGAGACAGTCGAGGAGAAAGGTCAACTAAAACTGAAGAGACAGTCGAGGACGAAGTCGGAAACTATAACTGTAGAGACAGTCAAGAAGGAAGAGGTAAACTAAAACCAAAGAGACTGTCGAGGGGAATAGATAAACTAAAACTGAAGAGACAGTCAAGGAGGAAGAGGTCAACTAAAACTGAAGAGACAGTCGAGGAGGAAGAGGTAAACTAAAACTGAAGAGACAGTTGAGGAGGAAGAGGTAAACTAAAACTGAAGAGACAGTCGAGGAGGAAGAGGTAAACTATAACTTAAAGAGACAGTCGAGGAGAAAGGTCAACTAAAACTGAAGAGACAGTCGAGGACGAAGAAGGAAACTATAACTGAAGAGACAGACGAGGAGGAAGAGGTCAACTAAAACTAAAGAGACAGTCGGGGAGGAACAGGTAAACTATAACTGAAGAGACAGTCGAGGAGAAAGGTCAACTATAACTGAAGAGACAGTCATGGACGAAGTTGGAAACTATAACTGTAGAGACAGTCGAGAAGGAAGAGGTAAACTACAACTGAGGAGAAAGTCGAGGGGAATAGATAAACTAAAACTGAAGAGACAGTCGAGGAGAAACAGGTAAACTAAAACTGAAGAGACAGTCGAGGAGAAAGGTCAACTAAAACTGAAGAGACAGTCGAGGACGAAGACGGAAACTATAACTGAAGAGACAGTCGAGAAGGAAGAGGTAAACTACAACTGAAGAGACAGTCGAGGAGGAAGAGGTAAACTGTAACTGAAGAGACAGTCGAGGAGGAAGAGGTAAATTAAACCTGAAGAGACAGTCGAGGAGGAACAGGTAAACTAAAACTGAAGAGACAGTCGAGGAGGAAGAGGTCAACTAAAACTGAGGAGACAGTCGAGGAGGAAGAGGTAAACTATAACTGAAGAGACAGTCGTGGAGCAAGAGGTAAACTAAAACTGAAGAGACAGTCGAGGAGGAAGAGGTCAACTAAAACTGAAGAGACAGTCGAGGAGGAACAGGTAAACTATAACTGAAGAGACAGTCGACGAGAAAGGTCAACTAAAACTGAAGAGACAGTCAAGGACGAAGTCGGAAACTATAACTGTAGAGACAGTCGAGAAGGAAGAGGTAAACTACAACTGAGGAGAAAGTCGAGGGGAATAGATAAACTAAAACTGAAGAGACAGTCGAGGAGAAACAGGTAAACTAAAACTGAAGAGACAGTCGAGGAGGAAGAGGTAAACTAAAACTGAAGAGACAGTCAACGAGCAACAGGTAAACTAAAACTGAAGAGACAGTTGAGGAGGAAGAGGTAAACTGTAACTGAAGAGACAGTCGAGGAGGAAGAGGTAAATTAAACCTGAAGAGACACTCGAGGAGGAAGAGGTAAACTAAAACTGAAGAGACAGTCGAGGAGGAAGAGGTCAACTAAAACTGAGGAGACAGTCGAGGAGGAAGAGGTAAACTATAACTGAAGAGACAGTCGTGGAGCAAGAGGTAAACTAAAACTGAAGAGACAGTCGAGGAGGAAGAGGTAAACTAAAACTGAAGAGACAGTCGAGGAGGAAGAGGTCAACTAAAACTGAAGAGACAGTCGAGGAGGAACAGGTAAACTATAACTGAAGAGACAGTCGAGGAGAAAGGTCAACTAAAACTGAAGAGACAGTCAAGGACGAAGTCGGAAACTATAACTGTAGAGACAGTCGAGAAGGAAGAGGTAAACTAAAACTGAAGAGACTGTCGAGGGGAATAGATAAACTAAAACTGAAGAGACAGTCGAGGAGGAACAGGTCAACTAAAACTGAGGAGACAGACGAGGAGGAAGAGGTAAACTAAAACTGAAGAGACAGTCGAGGAGGAAGAGGTAAACTAAAACTGAAGAGACAGTCGAGGAGGAAGAGGTAAACTATAACTGAAGAGACAGTCGAGGAGGAAGAGGTAAACTATAACTGAAGAGACAGTCGAGGACGAAGACGGAAACTATAACTGAAGAGACAGTCGAGAAGGAAGAGGTAAACTACAACTGAAGAGACAGTCGAGGGGAATAGATAAACTAAAACTAAAGATACAGTCGAGGAGAAACAGGTCAACTAAAACTGAAGAGACAGTCGAGGAGGAAGAGGTAAACTATAACTGAAGAGACAGTCGAGGACGAAGACGGAAACTATAACTGAAGAGACAGTCGAGAAGGAAGAGGTAAACTACAACTGAAGAGACAGTCGAGGAGGAAGAGGTAAACTATAACTGAAGAGACAGTCGAGGAGGAAGAGGTAAATTTAACCTGAAGAGACAGTCGAGGAGGAACAGGTAAACTAAAACTGAAGAGACAGTCGAGGAGGAAGAGGTCAACTAAAACTGAGGAGACAGTCGAGGAGGAAGAGGTAAACTATAACTGAAGAGACAGTCGTGGAGGAAGAGGTAAACTAAAACTGAAGAGACAGTCGAGGAGGAAGAGGTAAACTAAAACTGAAGAGACAGTCGAGGAGGAAGAGGTAAACTAAAACTGAAGAGACAGTCGAGGAGGAAGAGGTAAACTATAACTTAAGAGACAGTCGAGGAGGAAGAGGTAAACTATAACTGAAGAGACAGTCGAGGAGGAAGAGGTCAACTAAAACTGAAGAGACAGTCGAGGAGGAAGAGGTAAACTAAAACTGAAGAGACAGTCGAGGAGGAACAGGTAAACTATAACTGAAGAGACAGTCGAGGTGGAAGAGGTAAACTAAAACTGAAGAGACAGTAGAGGAGGAACAGGTAAACTATAACTGAAGAGACAGTCGAGGAGAAAGGTCAACTAAAACTGAAGAGACAGTCGAGGACGAAGACGGAAACTATAACTGTAGAGACAGTCGAGAAGGAAGAGGTAAACTACAACTGAAGAGACAGTCGAGGGGAATAGATAAACTAAAACTGAAGAGACAGTCGAGGAGAAACAGGTCAACTAAAACTGAAGAGACAGTCGAGGAGGAAGAGGTAAACTATAACTGAAGAGACAGTCGAGGACGAAGACGGAAACTATAACTGAAGAGACAGTCGAGAAGGAAGAGGTAAACTACAACTGAAGAGACAGTCGAGGAGGAAGAGGTAAACTATAACTGAGGAGACAGTCGAGAAGGAAGAGGTAAACTACAACTGAAGAGACAGTCGTGGAGGAAGAGGTAAACTAAAACTGAAGAGACAGTCGAGGAGGAAGAGGTAAACTAAAACTGAAGAGACAGTCGAGGAGGAAGAGGTAAACTAAAACTGAAGAGACAGTCGAGGAGGAAGAGGTCAACTAAAACTGAAGAGACAGTCGAGGACGAAGACGGAAACTATAACTGAAGAGACAGTCGAGAAGGAAGAGGTAAACTACAACTGAAGAGACAGTCGAGGAGGAAGAGGTAAACTATAACTGAGGAGACAGTCGAGGAGGAAGAGGTAAACTATAACTGAAGAGACAGTCGTGGAGGAAGAGGTAAACTAAAACTGAAGAGACAGTCGAGGAGGAAGAGGTAAACTAAAACTGAAGAGACAGTCGAGGAGGAAGAGGTCAACTAAAACTGAAGAGACAGTCGAGGACGAAGACGGAAACTATAACTGAAGAGACAGTCGAGAAGGAAGAGGTAAACTACAACTGAAGAGACAGTCGAGGAGGAAGAGGTAAACTATAACTGAGGAGACAGTCGAGGAGGAAGAGGTAAACTATAACTGAAGAGACAGTCGTGGAGGAAGAGGTAAACTAAAACTGAAGAGACAGTCGAGGAGGAAGAGGTAAACTAAAACTGAAGAGACAGTCGAGGAGGAAGAGGTCAACTAAAACTGAAGAGACAGTGGAGGAGGAACAGGTAAACTATAACTGAAGAGACAGTCGAGGAGAAAGGTCAACTAAAACTGAAGAGACAGTCGAGGACGAAGACGGAAACTATAACTGTAGAGACAGTCGAGAAGGAAGAGGTAAACTACAACTGAAGAGACAGTCGAGGGGAATAGATAAACTAAAACTGAAGAGACAGTCGAGGAGGAAGAGGTTAACTAAAACTGAAGAGACAGTCGAGGAGGAACAGGTAAACTATAACTGAAGAGACAGTCGAGGAGAAAGGTCAACTAAAACTGAAGAGACAGTCGAGGACGAAGTCGGAAACTATAACTGTAGAGACAGTCAAGAAGGAAGAGGTAAACTAAAACCGAAGAGACTGTCGAGGGGAATAGATAAACTAAAACTGAAGAGACAGTCAAGGAGGAAGAGGTCAACTAAAACTGAAGAGACAGTCGAGGAGGAAGAGGTAAACTTAAACTGAAGAGACAGTCGAGGAGGAAGAGGTAAACTAAAACTGAAGAGACAGTCGAGGAGGAAGAGGTAAACTAAAACTGAAGAGACAGTCGAGGTAGAACAGGTAAACTATAACTGAAGAGACAGTCGAGGACGAAGACGGAAACTATAACTGAAAAGACAGTCCAGAAGGAAGAGGTAAACTACAACTGAAGAGACAGTCGAGGAGGAAGAGGTAAACTATAACTGAAGAGACAGTCGAGGAGGAAGAGGTAAATTTAACCTGAAGAGGCAGTTGAGGAGGAACAGGTAAACTAAAACTGAAGAGACAGTCGAGGAGGAAGAGGTCAACTAAAACTGAGGAGACAGTCGAGGAGGAAGAGGTAAACTATAACTGAAGAGACAGTCGTGGAGGAAGAGGTAAACTAAAACTGAAGAGACAGTCGAGGAGGAAGAGGTAAACTAAAACTGAAGAGACAGTCGAGGAGGAAGAGGTAAACTAAAACTGAAGAGACAGTCGAGGAGGAAGAGGTAAACTATAACTTAAGAGACAGTCGAGGAGGAAGAGGTAAACTATAACTGAAGAGACAGTCGAGGAGGAAGAGGTCAACTAAAACTGAAGAGACAGTCGAGGAGGAAGAAGTAAACTAAAACTGAAGAGACAGTCGAGGAGGAACAGGTAAACTATAACTGAAGAGACAGTCGAGGTGGAAGAGGTAAACTATAACTGAAGAGACAGTCAAGGAGAAAGGTCAACTAAAACTGAAGAGACAGTCGAGGACGAAGACGGAAACTATAACTGTAGAGACAGTCGAGAAGGAAGAGGTAAACTACAACTGAAGAGACAGTCGAGGGGAATAGATAAACTAAAACTGAAGAGACAGTCGAGGAGGAAGAGGTTAACTAAAACTGAAGAGACAGTCGAGGAGGAACAGGTAAACTATAACTGAAGAGACAGTCGAGGAGAAAGGTCAACTAAAACTGAAGAGACAGTCGAGGACGAAGTCGGAAACTATAACTGTAGAGACAGTCAAGAAGGAAGAGGTAAACTACAACTGAAGAGACAGTCGAGGGGAATAGATAAACTAAAACTGAAGAGACAGTCGAGGAGAAACAGGTCAACTAAAACTGAAGAGACAGTCGAGGAGGAAGAGGTAAACTATAACTGAAGAGACAGTCGAGGACGAAGACGGAAACTATAACTGAAGAGACAGTCGAGAAGGAAGAGGTAAACTACAACTGAAGACAGTCGAGGAGGAAGAGGTAAACTATAACTGAGGAGACAGTCGAGAAGGAAGAGGTAAACTACAACTGAAGAGACAGTCGTGGAGGAAGAGGTAAACTAAAACTGAAGAGACAGTCGAGGAGGAAGAGGTAAACTAAAACTGAAGAGACAGTCGAGGAGGAAGAGGTAAACTAAAACTGAAGAGACAGTCGAGGAGGAAGAGGTCAACTAAAACTGAAGAGACAGTCGAGGACGAAGACGGAAACTATAACTGAAGAGACAGTCGAGAAGGAAGAGGTAAACTACAACTGAAGAGACAGTCGAGGAGGAAGAGGTAAACTATAACTGAGGAGACAGTCGAGGAGGAAGAGGTAAACTATAACTGAAGAGACAGTCGTGGAGGAAGAGGTAAACTAAAACTGAAGAGACAGTCGAGGAGGAAGAGGTAAACTAAAACTGAAGAGACAGTCGAGGAGGAAGAGGTCAACTAAAACTGAAGAGACAGTCGAGGACGAAGACGGAAACTATAACTGAAGAGACAGTCGAGAAGGAAGAGGTAAACTACAACTGAAGAGACAGTCGAGGAGGAAGAGGTAAACTATAACTGAGGAGACAGTCGAGGAGGAAGAGGTAAACTATAACTGAAGAGACAGTCGTGGAGGAAGAGGTAAACTAAAACTGAAGAGACAGTCGAGGAGGAAGAGGTAAACTAAAACTGAAGAGACAGTCGAGGAGGAAGAGGTCAACTAAAACTGAAGAGACAGTGGAGGAGGAACAGGTAAACTATAACTGAAGAGACAGTCGAGGAGAAAGGTCAACTAAAACTGAAGAGACAGTCGAGGACGAAGACGGAAACTATAACTGTAGAGACAGTCGAGAAGGAAGAGGTAAACTACAACTGAAGAGACAGTCGAGGGGAATAGATAAACTAAAACTGAAGAGACAGTCGAGGAGGAAGAGGTTAACTAAAACTGAAGAGACAGTCGAGGAGGAACAGGTAAACTATAACTGAAGAGACAGTCGAGGAGAAAGGTCAACTAAAACTGAAGAGACAGTCGAGGACGAAGTCGGAAACTATAACTGTAGAGACAGTCAAGAAGGAAGAGGTAAACTAAAACCGAAGAGACTGTCGAGGGGAATAGATAAACTAAAACTGAAGAGACAGTCAAGGAGGAAGAGGTCAACTAAAACTGAAGAGACAGTCGAGGAGGAAGAGGTAAACTTAAACTGAAGAGACAGTCGAGGAGGAAGAGGTAAACTAAAACTGAAGAGACAGTCGAGGAGGAAGAGGTAAACTAAAACTGAAGAGACAGTCGAGGTAGAACAGGTAAACTATAACTGAAGAGACAGTCGAGGACGAAGACGGAAACTATAACTGAAAAGACAGTCCAGAAGGAAGAGGTAAACTACAACTGAAGAGACAGTCGAGGAGGAAGAGGTAAACTATAACTGAAGAGACAGTCGAGGAGGAAGAGGTAAATTTAACCTGAAGAGGCAGTTGAGGAGGAACAGGTAAACTAAAACTGAAGAGACAGTCGAGGAGGAAGAGGTCAACTAAAACTGAGGAGACAGTCGAGGAGGAAGAGGTAAACTATAACTGAAGAGACAGTCGTGGAGGAAGAGGTAAACTAAAACTGAAGAGACAGTCGAGGAGGAAGAGGTAAACTAAAACTGAAGAGACAGTCGAGGAGGAAGAGGTAAACTAAAACTGAAGAGACAGTCGAGGAGGAAGAGGTAAACTATAACTTAAGAGACAGTCGAGGAGGAAGAGGTCAACTAAAACTGAAGAGACAGTCGAGGAGGAAGAAGTAAACTAAAACTGAAGAGACAGTCGAGGAGGAACAGGTAAACTAAAACTGAAGAGACAGTCGAGGAGGAAGAGGTAAACTAAAACTGAAGAGACAGTCAAGGAGGAAGAGGTCAACTAAAACTGAAGAGACAGTCGAGGAGGAAGAGGTAAACTTAAACTGAAGAGACAGTCGAGGAGGAAGAGGTAAACTAAAACTGAAGAGACAGTCGAGGAGGAAGAGGTAAACTAAAACTGAAGAGACAGTCGAGGTAGAACAGGTAAACTATAACTGAAGAGACAGTCGAGGACGAAGACGGAAACTATAACTGAAAAGACAGTCCAGAAGGAAGAGGTAAACTACAACTGAAGAGACAGTCGAGGAGGAAGAGGTAAACTATAACTGAAGAGACAGTCGAGGAGGAAGAGGTAAATTTAACCTGAAGAGGCAGTTGAGGAGGAACAGGTAAACTAAAACTGAAGAGACAGTCGAGGAGGAAGAGGTCAACTAAAACTGAGGAGACAGTCGAGGAGGAAGAGGTAAACTATAACTGAAGAGACAGTCGTGGAGGAAGAGGTAAACTAAAACTGAAGAGACAGTCGAGGAGGAAGAGGTAAACTAAAACTGAAGAGACAGTCGAGGAGGAAGAGGTAAACTAAAACTGAAGAGACAGTCGAGGAGGAAGAGGTAAACTATAACTTAAGAGACAGTCGAGGAGGAAGAGGTAAACTATAACTGAAGAGACAGTCGAGGAGGAAGAGGTCAACTAAAACTGAAGAGACAGTCGAGGAGGAAGAAGTAAACTAAAACTGAAGAGACAGTCGAGGAGGAAGAGGTAAACTAAAACTGAAGAGACAGTCGAGGAGGAAGAGGTAAACTAAAACTGAAGAGACAGTCGAGGAGGAAGAGGTAAACTATAACTTAAGAGACAGTCGAGGAGGAAGAGGTAAACTATAACTGAAGAGACAGTCGAGGAGGAAGAGGTCAACTAAAACTGAAGAGACAGTCGAGGAGGAAGAAGTAAACTAAAACTGAAGAGACAGTCGAGGAGGAACAGGTAAACTATAACTGAAGAGACAGTCGAGGTGGAAGAGGTAAACTATAACTGAAGAGACAGTCAAGGAGAAAGGTCAACTAAAACTGAAGAGACAGTCGAGGACGAAGACGGAAACTATAACTGTAGAGACAGTCGAGAAGGAAGAGGTAAACTACAACTGAAGAGACAGTCGAGGGGAATAGATAAACTAAAACTGAAGAGACAGTCGAGGAGGAAGAGGTTAACTAAAACTGAAGAGACAGTCGAGGAGGAACAGGTAAACTATAACTGAAGAGACAGTCGAGGAGAAAGGTCAACTAAAACTGAAGAGACAGTCGAGGACGAAGTCGGAAACTATAACTGTAGAGACAGTCAAGAAGGAAGAGGTAAACTACAACTGAAGAGACAGTCGAGGGGAATAGATAAACTAAAACTGAAGAGACAGTCGAGGAGAAACAGGTCAACTAAAACTGAAGAGACAGTCGAGGAGGAAGAGGTAAACTATAACTGAAGAGACAGTCGAGGACGAAGACGGAAACTATAACTGAAGAGACAGTCGAGAAGGAAGAGGTAAACTACAACTGAAGACAGTCGAGGAGGAAGAGGTAAACTATAACTGAGGAGACAGTCGAGAAGGAAGAGGTAAACTACAACTGAAGAGACAGTCGTGGAGGAAGAGGTAAACTAAAACTGAAGAGACAGTCGAGGAGGAAGAGGTAAACTAAAACTGAAGAGACAGTCGAGGAGGAAGAGGTAAACTAAAACTGAAGAGACAGTCGAGGAGGAAGAGGTCAACTAAAACTGAAGAGACAGTCGAGGACGAAGACGGAAACTATAACTGAAGAGACAGTCGAGAAGGAAGAGGTAAACTACAACTGAAGAGACAGTCGAGGAGGAAGAGGTAAACTATAACTGAGGAGACAGTCGAGGAGGAAGAGGTAAACTATAACTGAAGAGACAGTCGTGGAGGAAGAGGTAAACTAAAACTGAAGAGACAGTCGAGGAGGAAGAGGTAAACTAAAACTGAAGAGACAGTCGAGGAGGAAGAGGTCAACTAAAACTGAAGAGACAGTCGAGGACGAAGACGGAAACTATAACTGAAGAGACAGTCGAGAAGGAAGAGGTAAACTACAACTGAAGAGACAGTCGAGGAGGAAGAGGTAAACTATAACTGAGGAGACAGTCGAGGAGGAAGAGGTAAACTATAACTGAAGAGACAGTCGTGGAGGAAGAGGTAAACTAAAACTGAAGAGACAGTCGAGGAGGAAGAGGTAAACTAAAACTGAAGAGACAGTCGAGGAGGAAGAGGTCAACTAAAACTGAAGAGACAGTGGAGGAGGAACAGGTAAACTATAACTGAAGAGACAGTCGAGGAGAAAGGTCAACTAAAACTGAAGAGACAGTCGAGGACGAAGACGGAAACTATAACTGTAGAGACAGTCGAGAAGGAAGAGGTAAACTACAACTGAAGAGACAGTCGAGGGGAATAGATAAACTAAAACTGAAGAGACAGTCGAGGAGGAAGAGGTTAACTAAAACTGAAGAGACAGTCGAGGAGGAACAGGTAAACTATAACTGAAGAGACAGTCGAGGAGAAAGGTCAACTAAAACTGAAGAGACAGTCGAGGACGAAGTCGGAAACTATAACTGTAGAGACAGTCAAGAAGGAAGAGGTAAACTAAAACCGAAGAGACTGTCGAGGGGAATAGATAAACTAAAACTGAAGAGACAGTCAAGGAGGAAGAGGTCAACTAAAACTGAAGAGACAGTCGAGGAGGAAGAGGTAAACTTAAACTGAAGAGACAGTCGAGGAGGAAGAGGTAAACTAAAACTGAAGAGACAGTCGAGGAGGAAGAGGTAAACTAAAACTGAAGAGACAGTCGAGGTAGAACAGGTAAACTATAACTGAAGAGACAGTCGAGGACGAAGACGGAAACTATAACTGAAAAGACAGTCCAGAAGGAAGAGGTAAACTACAACTGAAGAGACAGTCGAGGAGGAAGAGGTAAACTATAACTGAAGAGACAGTCGAGGAGGAAGAGGTAAATTTAACCTGAAGAGGCAGTTTAGGAGGAACAGGTAAACTAAAACTGAAGAGACAGTCGAGGAGGAAGAGGTCAACTAAAACTGAGGAGACAGTCGAGGAGGAAGAGGTAAACTATAACTGAAGAGACAGTCGTGGAGGAAGAGGTAAACTAAAACTGAAGAGACAGTCGAGGAGGAAGAGGTAAACTAAAACTGAAGAGACAGTCGAGGAGGAAGAGGTAAACTAAAACTGAAGAGACAGTCGAGGAGGAAGAGGTAAACTATAACTTAAGAGACAGTCGAGGAGGAAGAGGTCAACTAAAACTGAAGAGACAGTCGAGGAGGAAGAAGTAAACTAAAACTGAAGAGACAGTCGAGGAGGAACAGGTAAACTAAAACTGAAGAGACAGTCGAGGAGGAAGAGGTAAACTAAAACTGAAGAGACAGTCAAGGAGGAAGAGGTCAACTAAAACTGAAGAGACAGTCGAGGAGGAAGAGGTAAACTTAAACTGAAGAGACAGTCGAGGAGGAAGAGGTAAACTAAAACTGAAGAGACAGTCGAGGAGGAAGAGGTAAACTAAAACTGAAGAGACAGTCGAGGTAGAACAGGTAAACTATAACTGAAGAGACAGTCGAGGACGAAGACGGAAACTATAACTGAAAAGACAGTCCAGAAGGAAGAGGTAAACTACAACTGAAGAGACAGTCGAGGAGGAAGAGGTAAACTATAACTGAAGAGACAGTCGAGGAGGAAGAGGTAAATTTAACCTGAAGAGGCAGTTGAGGAGGAACAGGTAAACTAAAACTGAAGAGACAGTCGAGGAGGAAGAGGTCAACTAAAACTGAGGAGACAGTCGAGGAGGAAGAGGTAAACTATAACTGAAGAGACAGTCGTGGAGGAAGAGGTAAACTAAAACTGAAGAGACAGTCGAGGAGGAAGAGGTAAACTAAAACTGAAGAGACAGTCGAGGAGGAAGAGGTAAACTAAAACTGAAGAGACAGTCGAGGAGGAAGAGGTAAACTATAACTTAAGAGACAGTCGAGGAGGAAGAGGTAAACTATAACTGAAGAGACAGTCGAGGAGGAAGAGGTCAACTAAAACTGAAGAGACAGTCGAGGAGGAAGAAGTAAACTAAAACTGAAGAGACAGTCGAGGAGGAACAGGTAAACTATAACTGAAGAGACAGTCGAGGTGGAAGAGGTAAACTATAACTGAAGAGACAGTCAAGGAGAAAGGTCAACTAAAACTGAAGAGACAGTCGAGGACGAAGACGGAAACTATAACTGTAGAGACAGTCGAGAAGGAAGAGGTAAACTACAACTGAAGAGACAGTCGAGGGGAATAGATAAACTAAAACTGAAGAGACAGTCGAGGAGGAAGAGGTTAACTAAAACTGAAGAGACAGTCGAGGAGGAACAGGTAAACTATAACTGAAGAGACAGTCGAGGACGAAGTCGGAAACTATAACTGTAGAGACAGTCAAGAAGGAAGAGGTAAACTAAAACCGAAGAGACTGTCGAGGGGAATAGATAAACTAAAACTGAAGAGACAGTCAAGGAGGAAGAGGTCAACTAAAACTGAAGAGACAGTCGAGGACGCAGACGGAAACTATAACTGTAGAGACAGTCGAGAAGGAAGAGGTAAACTACAACTGAAGAGACAGTCGAGGGGAATAGATAAACTAAAACTGAAGAGACAGTCGAGGAGAAACAGGTAAACTAAAACTGAAGAGACAGTCGAGGAGGAAGATCTAAACTATAACTGAAGAGACAGTCGGGGAGGAACAGGTAAACTAAAACTGAAGAGACAGTCGAGGACGAAGAGGTAAACTATAACTGAAGAGACAGTCGAGGAGGAACAGGTAAACTATAACTGAAGAGACAGTCGAGGAGAAAGGTCAACTAAAACTGAAGAGACAGTCGAGGACGAAGACGGAAACTATAACTGAAGAGACAGTCGAGGAGGAACAGGTAAACTATAACTGAAGAGACAGTCGAGGAGAAAGGTCAACTAAAACTGAAGAGACAGTCGAGGACGAAGACGGAAACTATAACTGTAGAGACAGTCGAGAAGGAAGAGGTAAACTACAACTGAAGAGACAGTCGAGGGGAATAGATAAACTAAAACTGAAGAGACAGTCGAGGAGAAACAGGTAAACTAAAACTGAAGAGACAGTCGAGGAGGAACAGGTCAACTATAACTGAAGAGACAGTCGAGGAGGAAGAGGTAAACTAAAACTGAAGAGACAGTCAACGAGGAACAGGTAAACTAAAACTAAAGAGACAGTCGGGGAGGAACAGGTAAACTAAAACTGAAGAGACAGTCGAGGAGGAAGAGGTAAACTAAAACTGAAGAGACAGTCGAGGAGGAAGAGGTCAAATAAAACTGAAGAGACAGTCGAGGAGGAACAGGTAAACTATAACTGAAGAGACAGTTGAGGAGAAAGGTCAACTAAAACTGAAGAGACAGTCGAGGACGCAGACGGAAACTATAACTGTAGAGACAGTCGAGAAGGAAGAGGTAAACTACAACTGAAGAGACAGTCGAGGAGAAACAGGTAAACTAAAACTGAAGAGACAGTCGAGGAGGAAGATCTAAACTAAAACTGAAGAGACAGTCGAGGAGGAACAGGTCAACTATAACTGAAGAGACAGTCGAGGAGGAAGAGGTAAACTAAAACTGAAGAGACAGTCAACAAGGAACAGGTAAACTAAAACTAAAGAGACAGTCGGGGAGGAACAGGTAAACTAAAACTGAAGAGACAGTCGAGGAGGAAGAGGTAAACTATTACTGAAGAGACAGTCGAGGACGAAGAGGTAAACTATAACTGAAGAGACAGTCGAGGTGGAACAGGTAAACTATAACTGAAGAGACAGTCGAGGAGGAACAGGTAAACTATAACTGAAGAGACAGTCGAGGAGAAAGGTCAACTAAAACTGAAGAGACAGTCGAGGACGAAGACGGAAACTATAACTGAAGAGACAGTCGAGAAGGAAGAGGTAAACTACAACTGAAGAGACAGTCGAGGAGGAAGAGGTAAACTGTAACTGAAGAGACAGTCGAGGAGGAAGAGGTAAATTAAACCTGAAGAGACAGTCGAGGAGGAACAGGTAAACTAAAACTGAAGAGACAGTCGAGGAGGAAGAGGTAAACTAAAACTGAAGAGACAGTCGAGGGGAATAGATAAACTAAAACTGAAGAGACAGTCGAGGAGAAACAGGTCAACTAAAACTGAAGAGACAGTCGAGGGGAATAGATAAACTAAAACTGAAGAGACAGTCGAGGAGAAACAGGTCAACTAAAACTGAAGAGACAGTCGAGGAGGAAGAGGAAAACTAAAACTGAAAATAGTCGAGGAGGAAGATGTAAACTAAAACTGAAGAGACAGTCGAGGAGGAACAGGTCAACTATAACTGAAGAGACAGTTGAGGAGGAAGAGGTAAACTAAAACTGAAGAGACAGTCAACGAGGAACAGGTAAACTAAAACTAAAGAGACAGTCGGGGAGGAACAGGTAAACTAAAACTGAAGAGACAGACGAGGAGGAAGAGGTAAACTATAACTGAAGAGACAGTTGAGGAGGAAGAGGTAAACTATAACTGAAGAGACAGTCGAGGAGGAAGAGGTAAACTGTAACTGAAGAGACAGTCGAGGTGGAACAGGTAAACTATAACTGAAGAGACAGTCGAGGAGGAACAGGTAAACTATAACTGAAGAGACAGTCGAGGAGAAAGGTCAACTAAAACTAAAGAGACAGTTGAGGACGAAGACGGAAACTATAACTGAAGAGACAGTCGAGAAGGAAGAGGTAAACTACAACTGAAGAGACAGTCGAGGAGGAAGAGGTAAACTAAAACTGAAGAGACAGTCGAGGAGGAAGAGGTAAACTAAAACTGAAGAGACAGTCGAGGAGGAAGAGGTCAAATAAAACTGAAGAGACAGTCGAGGAGGAACAGGTAAACTATAACTGAAGAGACAGTTGAGGAGAAAGGTCAACTAAAACTGAAGAGACAGTCGAGGACGCAGACGGAAACTATAACTGTAGAGACAGTCGAGAAGGAAGAGGTAAACTACAACTGAAGAGACAGTCGAGGAGAAACAGGTAAACTAAAACTGAAGAGACAGTCGAGGAGGAAGATCTAAACTAAAACTGAAGAGACAGTCGAGGAGGAACAGGTCAACTATAACTGAAGAGACAGTCGAGGAGGAAGAGGTAAACTAAAACTGAAGAGACAGTCGAGGAGGAACAGGTAAACTATAACTGAAGAGACAGTCGAGGTGGAACAGGTAAACTATAACTGAAGAGACAGTCGAGGAGGAACAGGTAAACTATAACTGAAGAGACAGTCGAGGAGAAAGGTCAACTAAAACTGAAGAGACAGTCGAGGACGAAGACGGAAACTATAACTGAAGAGACAGTCGAGAAGGAAGAGGTAAACTACAACTGAAGAGACAGTCGAGGAGGAAGAGGTAAACTGTAACTGAAGAGACAGTCGAGGAGGAAGAGGTAAATTAAACCTGAAGAGACAGTCGAGGAGGAACAGGTAAACTAAAACTGAAGAGACAGTCGAGGAGGAAGAGGTAAACTAAAACTGAAGAGACAGTCGAGGGGAATAGATAAACTAAAACTGAAGAGACAGTCGAGGAGAAACAGGTCAACTAAAACTGAAGAGACAGTCGAGGGGAATAGATAAACTAAAACTGAAGAGACAGTCGAGGAGAAACAGGTCAACTAAAACTGAAGAGACAGTCGAGGAGGAAGAGGAAAACTAAAACTGAAAATAGTCGAGGAGGAAGATGTAAACTAAAACTGAAGAGACAGTCGAGGAGGAACAGGTCAACTATAACTGAAGAGACAGTTGAGGAGGAAGAGGTAAACTAAAACTGAAGAGACAGTCAACGAGGAACAGGTAAACTAAAACTAAAGAGACAGTCGGGGAGGAACAGGTAAACTAAAACTGAAGAGACAGACGAGGAGGAAGAGGTAAACTATAACTGAAGAGACAGTTGAGGAGGAAGAGGTAAACTATAACTGAAGAGACAGTCGAGGAGGAAGAGGTAAACTGTAACTGAAGAGACAGTCGAGGTGGAACAGGTAAACTATAACTGAAGAGACAGTCGAGGAGGAACAGGTAAACTATAACTGAAGAGACAGTCGAGGAGAAAGGTCAACTAAAACTAAAGAGACAGTTGAGGACGAAGACGGAAACTATAACTGAAGAGACAGTCGAGAAGGAAGAGGTAAACTACAACTGAAGAGACAGTCGAGGAGGAAGAGGTAAACTAAAACTGAAGAGACAGTCGAGGAGGAAGAGGTAAACTAAAACTGAAGAGACAGTCGAGGAGGAAGAGGTCAAATAAAACTGAAGAGACAGTCGAGGAGGAACAGGTAAACTATAACTGAAGAGACAGTTGAGGAGAAAGGTCAACTAAAACTGAAGAGACAGTCGAGGACGCAGACGGAAACTATAACTGTAGAGACAGTCGAGAAGGAAGAGGTAAACTACAACTGAAGAGACAGTCGAGGAGAAACAGGTAAACTAAAACTGAAGAGACAGTCGAGGAGGAAGATCTAAACTAAAACTGAAGAGACAGTCGAGGAGGAACAGGTCAACTATAACTGAAGAGACAGTCGAGGAGGAAGAGGTAAACTAAAACTGAAGAGACAGTCAACAAGGAACAGGTAAACTAAAACTAAAGAGACAGTCGGGGAGGAACAGGTAAACTAAAACTGAAGAGACAGTCGAGGAGGAAGAGGTAAACTATTACTGAAGAGACAGTCGAGGACGAAGAGGTAAACTATAACTGAAGAGACAGTCGAGGTGGAACAGGTAAACTATAACTGAAGAGACAGTCGAGGAGGAACAGGTAAACTATAACTGAAGAGACAGTCGAGGAGAAAGGTCAACTAAAACTGAAGAGACAGTCGAGGACGAAGACGGAAACTATAACTGAAGAGACAGTCGAGAAGGAAGAGGTAAACTACAACTGAAGAGACAGTCGAGGAGGAAGAGGTAAACTGTAACTGAAGAGACAGTCGAGGAGGAAGAGGTAAATTAAACCTGAAGAGACAGTCGAGGAGGAACAGGTAAACTAAAACTGAAGAGACAGTCGAGGAGGAAGAGGTAAACTAAAACTGAAGAGACAGTCGAAGGGAATAGATAAACTAAAACTGAAGAGACAGTCGAGGAGAAACAGGTCAACTAAAACTGAAGAGACAGTCGAGGGGAATAGATAAACTAAAACTGAAGAGACAGTCGAGGAGAAACAGGTCAACTAAAACTGAAGAGACAGTCGAGGAGGAAGAGGAAAACTAAAACTGAAAATAGTCGAGGAGGAAGATGTAAACTAAAACTGAAGAGACAGTCGAGGAGGAACAGGTCAACTATAACTGAAGAGACAGTTGAGGAGGAAGAGGTAAACTAAAACTGAAGAGACAGTCAACGAGGAACAGGTAAACTAAAACTAAAGAGACAGTCGGGGAGGAACAGGTAAACTAAAACTGAAGAGACAGACGAGGAGGAAGAGGTAAACTATAACTGAAGAGACAGTTGAGGAGGAAGAGGTAAACTATAACTGAAGAGACAGTCGAGGAGGAAGAGGTAAACTGTAACTGAAGAGACAGTCGAGGTGGAACAGGTAAACTATAACTGAAGAGACAGTCGAGGAGGAACAGGTAAACTATAACTGAAGAGACAGTCGAGGAGAAAGGTCAACTAAAACTAAAGAGACAGTTGAGGACGAAGACGGAAACTATAACTGAAGAGACAGTCGAGAAGGAAGAGGTAAACTACAACTGAAGAGACAGTCGAGGAGGAAGAGGTAAACTAAAACTGAAGAGACAGTCGAGGAGGAAGAGGTAAACTAAAACTGAAGAGACAGTCGAGGAGGAAGAGGTCAAATAAAACTGAAGAGACAGTCGAGGAGGAACAGGTAAACTATAACTGAAGAGACAGTTGAGGAGAAAGGTCAACTAAAACTGAAGAGACAGTCGAGGACGCAGACGGAAACTATAACTGTAGAGACACTCGAGAAGGAAGAGGTAAACTACAACTGAAGAGACAGTCGAGGAGAAACAGGTAAACTAAAACTGAAGAGACAGTCGAGGAGGAAGATCTAAACTAAAACTGAAGAGACAGTCGAGGAGGAACAGGTCAACTATAACTGAAGAGACAGTCGAGGAGGAAGAGGTAAACTAAAACTGAAGAGACAGTCAACAAGGAACAGGTAAACTAAAACTAAAGAGACAGTCGGGGAGGAACAGGTAAACTAAAACTGAAGAGACAGTCGAGGAGGAAGAGGTAAACTATTACTGAAGAGACAGTCGAGGACGAAGAGGTAAACTATAACTGAAGAGACAGTCGAGGTGGAACAGGTAAACTATAACTGAAGAGACAGTCGAGGAGGAACAGGTAAACTATAACTGAAGAGACAGTCGAGGAGAAAGGTCAACTAAAACTGAAGAGACAGTCGAGGACGAAGACGGAAACTATAACTGAAGAGACAGTCGAGAAGGAAGAGGTAAACTACAACTGAAGAGACAGTCGAGGAGGAAGAGGTAAACTGTAACTGAAGAGACAGTCGAGGAGGAAGAGGTAAATTAAACCTGAAGAGACAGTCGAGGAGGAACAGGTAAACTAAAACTGAAGAGACAGTCGAGGAGGAAGAGGTAAACTAAAACTGAAGAGACAGTCGAAGGGAATAGATAAACTAAAACTGAAGAGACAGTCGAGGAGAAACAGGTCAACTAAAACTGAAGAGACAGTCGAGGGGAATAGATAAACTAAAACTGAAGAGACAGTCGAGGAGAAACAGGTCAACTAAAACTGAAGAGACAGTCGAGGAGGAAGAGGTAAACTAAAACTGAAAATAGTCGAGGAGGAAGATGTAAACTAAAACTGAAGAGACAGTCGAGGAGGAACAGGTCAACTATAACTGAAGAGACAGTTGAGGAGGAAGAGGTAAACTAAAACTGAAGAGACAGTCAACGAGGAACAGGTAAACTAAAACTAAAGAGACAGTCGGGGAGGAACAGGTAAACTAAAACTGAAGAGACAGACGAGGAGGAAGAGGTATACTATAACTGAAGAGACAGTTGAGGAGGAAGAGGTAAACTATAACTGAAGAGACAGTCGAGGAGGAAGAGGTAAACTGTAACTGAAGAGACAGTCGAGGTGGAACAGGTAAACTATAACTGAAGAGACAGTCGAGGAGGAACAGGTAAACTATAACTGAAGAGACAGTCGAGGAGAAAGGTCAACTAAAACTAAAGAGACAGTTGAGGACGAAGACGGAAACTATAACTGAAGAGACAGTCGAGAAGGAAGAGGTAAACTACAACTGAAGAGACAGTCGAGGAGGAAGAGGTAAACTATAACTGAAGAGACAGTCGAGGAGGAAGAGGTAAATTAAACCTGAAGAGACAGTCGAGGAGGAACAGGTAAACTAAAACTGAAGAGACAGTCGAGGAGGAAGAGGTCAACTAAAACTGAGGAGACAGTCGAGGAGGAAGAGGTAAACTATAACTGAAGAGACAGTCGGGGAGGAACAGGTAAACTAAAACTGAAGAGACAGTCGAGGAGGAAGAGGTAAACTATAACTGAAGAGACAGTCGAGGAGGAAGAGGTCAACTAAAACTGAAGAGACAGTCGAGGAGCAACAGGTAAACTATAACTGAAGAGACAGTTGAGGAGAAAGGTCAACTAAAACTGAAGAGACAGTCGAGGATGCAGACGGAAACTATAACTGTAGAGACAGTCGAGAAGGAAGAGGTAAACTACAACTGAAGAGACAGTCGAGGGGAATAGATAAACTAAAACTGAAGAGACAGTCGAGGAGAAACAGGTAAACTAAAACTGAAGAGACAGTCGAGGAGGAAGATCTAAACTAAAACTGAAGAGACAGTCGAGGAGGAACAGGTCAACTATAACTGAAGAGACAGTCGAGGAGGAAGAGGTAAACTAAAACTGAAGAGACAGTCAACAAGGAACAGGTAAACTAACACTAAAGAGACAGTCGGGGAGGAACAGGTAAACTAAAACTGAAGAGACAGTCGAGGAGGAAGAGGTAAACTATTACTGAAGAGACAGTCGAGGACGAAGAGGTAAACTATAACTGAAGAGACAGTCGAGGTGGAACAGGTAAACTATAACTGAAGAGACAGTCGAGGAGGAACAGGTAAACTATAACTGAAGAGACAGTCGAGGAGAAAGGTCAACTAAAACTGAAGAGACAGTCGAGGACGAAGACGGAAACTATAACTGAAGAGACAGTCGAGAAGGAAGAGGTAAACTACAACTGAAGAGACAGTCGAGGAGGAAGAGGTAAACTGTAACTGAAGAGACAGTCGAGGAGGAAGAGGTAAATTAAACCTGAAGAGACAGTCGAGGAGGAACAGGTAAACTAAAACTGAAGAGACAGTCGAGGAGGAAGAGGTCAACTAAAACTGAGGAGACAGTCGAGGAGGAAGAGGTAAACTATAACTGAAGAGACAGTCGTGGAGGAAGAGGTAAACTAAAACTGAAGAGACAGTCGAGGAGGAAGAGGTAAAATATAACTGAAGAGACAGTCGAGGAGGAACAGGTAAACTATAACTGAAGAGACAGTCGAGGAGAAAGGTCAACTAAAACTGAAGAGACAGTCGAGGACGAAGACGGAAACTATAACTGTAGAGACAGTCGAGAAGGAAGAGGTAAACTACAACTGAAGAGACAGTCGAGGGGAATAGATAAACTAAAACTGAAGAGACAGTCGAGGAGAAACAGGTAAACTAAAACTGAAGAGACAGTCGAGGAGGAACAGGTCAACTATAACTGAAGAGACAGTCGAGGAGGAAGAGGTAAACTAAAACTGAAGAGACAGTCAACGAGGAACAGGTAAACTAAAACTAAAGAGACAGTCGGGGAGGAACAGGTAAACTAAAACTGAAGAGACAGTCGAGGAGGAAGAGGTAAACTAAAACTGAAGAGACAGTCGAGGAGGAGCAGGTAAACTATAACTGAAGAGACAGTCGAGGTGGAAGAGGTAAACTAAAACTGAAGAGACAGTCGAGGGGAATAGATAAACTAAAACTGAAGAGACAGTCGAGGAGAAACAGGTCAACTAAAACTGAAGAGACAGTCGAGGGGAATAGATAAACTAAAACTGAAGAGACAGTCGAGGAGAAACAGGTCAACTAAAACTGAAGAGACAGTCGAGGAGGAAGAGGTAAACTAAAACTGAAAATAGTCGAGGAGGAAGATGTAAACTAAAACTGAAGAGACAGTCGAGGAGGAACAGGTCAAATATAACTGAAGAGACAGTTGAGGAGGAAGAGGTAAACTAAAACTGAAGAGACAGTCAACGAGGAACAGGTAAACTAAAACTAAAGAGACAGTCGGGGAGGAACAGGTAAACTAAAACTGAAGAGACAGACGAGGAGGAAGAGGTAAACTATAACTGAAGAGACAGTTGAGGAGGAAGAGGTAAACTATAACTGAAGAGACAGTCGAGGAGGAAGAGGTAAACTGTAACTGAAGAGACAGTCGAGGTGGAACAGGTAAACTATAACTGAAGAGACAGTCGAGGAGGAACAGGTAAACTATAACTGAAGAGACAGTCGAGGAGAAACAGGTCAACTAAAACTGAAGAGACAGTCGAGGAGGAAGAGGTAAACTAAAACTGAAAATAGTCGAGGAGGAAGATGTAAACTAAAACTGAAGAGACAGTCGAGGAGGAACAGGTCAACTATAACTGAAGAGACAGTTGAGGAGGAAGAGGTAAACTAAAACTGAAGAGACAGTCAACGAGGAACAGGTAAACTAAAACTAAAGAGACAGTCGGGGAGGAACAGGTAAACTAAAACTGAAGAGACAGACGAGGAGGAAGAGGTAAACTATAACTGAAGAGACAGTTGAGGAGGAAGAGGTAAACTATAACTGAAGAGACAGTCGAGGAGGAAGAGGTAAACTGTAACTGAAGAGACAGTCGAGGTGGAACAGGTAAACTATAACTGAAGAGACAGACGAGGAGGAACAGGTAAACTATAACTGAAGAGACAGTCGAGGAGAAAGGTCAACTAAAACTAAAGAGACAGTTGAGGACGAAGACGGAAACTATAACTGAAGAGACAGTCGAGAAGGAAGAGGTAAACTACAACTGAAGAGACAGTCGAGGAGGAAGAGGTAAACTATAACTGAAGAGACAGTCGAGGAGGAAGAGGTAAATTAAACCTGAAGAGACAGTCGAGGAGGAACAGGTAAACTAAAACTGAAGAGACAGTCGAGGAGGAAGAGGTCAACTAAAACTGAGGAGACAGTCGAGGAGGAAGAGGTAAACTATAACTGAAGAGACAGTCGGGGAGGAACAGGTAAACTAAAACTGAAGAGACAGTCGAGGAGGAAGAGGTAAACTATAACTGAAGAGACAGTCGAGGAGGAAGAGGTCAACTAAAACTGAAGAGACAGTCGAGGAGCAACAGGTAAACTATAACTGAAGAGACAGTTGAGGAGAAAGGTCAACTAAAACTGAAGAGACAGTCGAGGACGCAGACGGAAACTATAACTGTAGAGACAGTCGAGAAGGAAGAGGTAAACTACAAC
The DNA here is from genome assembly GCF_057628025.1 of Oncorhynchus mykiss. Taxonomy (NCBI): domain Eukaryota; kingdom Metazoa; phylum Chordata; class Actinopteri; order Salmoniformes; family Salmonidae; genus Oncorhynchus; species Oncorhynchus mykiss. Next base: position 21,902,573 of record NC_143032.1, read on the forward strand.
TGAAGAGACAGTCGAGGGGAATAGATAAACTAAAACTGAAGAGACAGTCGAGGAGAAACAGGTAAACTAAAACTGAAGAGACAGTCGAGGAGGAAGATCTAAACTAAAACTGAAGAGACAGTCGAGGAGGAACAGGTCAACTATAACTGAAGAGACAGTCGAGGAGGAAGAGGTAAACTAAAACTGAAGAGACAGTCAACAAGGAACAGGTAAACTAACACTAAAGAGACAGTCGGGGAGGAACAGGTAAACTAAAACTGAAGAGACAGTCGAGGAGGAAGAGGTAAACTATTACTGAAGAGACAGTCGAGGACGAAGAGGTAAACTATAACTGAAGAGACAGTCGAGGTGGAACAGGTAAACTATAACTGAAGAGACAGTCGAGGAGGAACAGGTAAACTATAACTGAAGAGACAGTCGAGGAGAAAGGTCAACTAAAACTGAAGAGACAGTCGAGGACGAAGACGGAAACTATAACTGAAGAGACAGTCGAGAAGGAAGAGGTAAACTACAACTGAAGAGACAGTCGAGGAGGAAGAGGTAAACTGTAACTGAAGAGACAGTCGAGGAGGAAGAGGTAAATTAAACCTGAAGAGACAGTCGAGGAGGAACAGGTAAACTAAAACTGAAGAGACAGTCGAGGAGGAAGAGGTCAACTAAAACTGAGGAGACAGTCGAGGAGGAAGAGGTAAACTATAACTGAAGAGACAGTCGTGGAGGAAGAGGTAAACTAAAACTGAAGAGACAGTCGAGGAGGAAGAGGTAAAATATAACTGAAGAGACAGTCGAGGAGGAACAGGTAAACTATAACTGAAGAGACAGTCGAGGAGAAAGGTCAACTAAAACTGAAGAGACAGTCGAGGACGAAGACGGAAACTATAACTGTAGAGACAGTCGAGAAGGAAGAGGTAAACTACAACTGAAGAGACAGTCGAGGGGAATAGATAAACTAAAACTGAAGAGACAGTCGAGGAGAAACAGGTAAACTAAAACTGAAGAGACAGTCGAGGAGGAACAGGTCAACTATAACTGAAGAGACAGTCGAGGAGGAAGAGGTAAACTAAAACTGAAGAGACAGTCAACGAGGAACAGGTAAACTAAAACTAAAGAGACAGTCGGGGAGGAACAGGTAAACTAAAACTGAAGAGACAGTCGAGGAGGAAGAGGTAAACTAAAACTGAAGAGACAGTCGAGGAGGAGCAGGTAAACTATAACTGAAGAGACAGTCGAGGTGGAAGAGGTAAACTAAAACTGAAGAGACAGTAGAGGAGGAACAGGTAAACTATAACTGAAGAGACAGTCGAGGAGAAAGGTCAACTAAAACTGAAGAGACAGTCGAGGACGAAGACGGAAACTATAACTGAAGAGACAGTCGAGAAGGAAGAGGTAAACTACAACTGAAGAGACAGTCGAGGAGGAAGAGGTAAACTAAAACTGATGAGACAGTCGAGGAGGAAGAGGTAAACTAAAACTGAAGAGACAGTCGAGGAGGACGAGGTAAACTATAACTGAAGAGACAGTCGTGGAGGAAGAGGTAAACTAAAACTGAAGAGACAGTCGAGGAGGAAGAGGTAAACTAAAACTGAAGAGACAGTCGAGGAGGAAGAGGTAAACTAAAACTGAAGAGACAGTCGAGGAGGAAGAGGTAAACTATAACTTAAGAGACAGTCGAGGAGGAAGAGGTAAACTATAACTGAAGAGACAGTCGAGGAGGAAGAGGTCAACTAAAACTGAAGAGACAGTCGAGGAGGAAGAAGTAAACTAAAACTGAAGAGACAGTCGAGGAGGAACAGGTAAACTATAACTGAAGAGACAGTCGAGGTGGAAGAGGTAAACTATAACTGAAGAGACAGTCGAGGAGAAAGGTCAACTAAAACTGAAGAGACAGTCGAGGACGAAGACGGAAACTATAACTGTAGAGACAGTCGAGAAGGAAGAGGTAAACTACAACTGAAGAGACAGTCGAGGGGAATAGATAAACTAAAACTGAAGAGACAGTCGAGGAGGAAGAGGTTAACTAAAACTGAAGAGACAGTCGAGGAGGAACAGGTAAACTATAACTGAAGAGACAGTCGAGGAGAAAGGTCAACTAAAACTGAAGAGACAGTCGAGGACGAAGTCGGAAACTATAACTGTAGAGACAGTCAAGAAGGAAGAGGTAAACTAAAACCGAAGAGACTGTCGAGGGGAATAGATAAACTAAAACTGAAGAGACAGTCAAGGAGGAAGAGGTCAACTAAAACTGAAGAGACAGTCGAGGAGGAACAGGTCAACTATAACTGAAGAGACAGTTGAGGAGGAAGAGGTAAACTATAACTGAAGAGACAGTTGAGGAGAAAGGTCAACTAAAACTGAAGAGACAGTCGAGGACGCAGACGGAAACTATAACTGTAGAGACAGTCGAGAAGGAAGAGGTAAACTACAACTGAAGAGACAGTCGAGGGGAATAGATAAACTAAAACTGAAGAGACAGTCGAGGAGAAACAGGTAAACTAAAACTGAAGAGACAGTCGAGGAGGAAGATCTAAACTATAACTGAAGAGACAGTCGGGGAGGAACAGGTAAACTAAAACTGAAGAGACAGTCGAGGAGGAAGAGGTAAACTATTACTGAAGAGACAGTCGAGGACGAAGAGGTAAACTATAACTGAAGAGACAGTCGAGGAGGAACAGGTAAACTATAACTGAAGAGACAGTCGAGGAGAAAGGTCAACTAAAACTGAAGAGACAGTCGAGGACGAAGACGGAAACTATAACTGAAGAGACAGTCGAGGAGGAACAGGTAAACTATAACTGAAGAGACAGTCGAGGAGAAAGGTCAACTAAAACTGAAGAGACAGTCGAGGACGAAGACGGAAACTATAACTGTAGAGACAGTCGAGAAGGAAGAGGTAAACTACAACTGAAGAGACAGTCGAGGGGAATAGATAAACTAAAACTGAAGAGACAGTCGAGGAGAAACAGGTAAACTAAAACTGAAGAGACAGTCGAGGAGGAACAGGTCAACTATAACTGAAGAGACAGTCGAGGAGGAAGAGGTAAACTAAAACTGAAGAGACAGTCAACGAGGAACAGGTAAACTAAAACTAAAGAGACAGTCGGGGAGGAACAGGTAAACTAAAACTGAAGAGACAGTCGAGGAGGAAGAGGTAAACTAAAACTGAAGAGACAGTCGAGGAGGAAGAGGTCAAATAAAACTGAAGAGACAGTCGAGGAGGAACAGGTAAACTATAACTGAAGAGACAGTTGAGGAGAAAGGTCAACTAAAACTGAAGAGACAGTCGAGGACGCAGACGGAAACTATAACTGTAGAGACAGTCGAGAAGGAAGAGGTAAACTACAACTGAAGAGACAGTCGAGGAGAAACAGGTAAACTAAAACTGAAGAGACAGTCGAGGAGGAAGATCTAAACTAAAACTGAAGAGACAGTCGAGGAGGAACAGGTCAACTATAACTGAAGAGACAGTCGAGGAGGAAGAGGTAAACTAAAACTGAAGAGACAGTCAACAAGGAACAGGTAAACTAAAACTAAAGAGACAGTCGGGGAGGAACAGGTAAACTAAAACTGAAGAGACAGTCGAGGAGGAAGAGGTAAACTATTACTGAAGAGACAGTCGAGGACGAAGAGGTAAACTATAACTGAAGAGACAGTCGAGGTGGAACAGGTAAACTATAACTGAAGAGACAGTCGAGGAGGAACAGGTAAACTATAACTGAAGAGACAGTCGAGGAGAAAGGTCAACTAAAACTGAAGAGACAGTCGAGGACGAAGACGGAAACTATAACTGAAGAGACAGTCGAGAAGGAAGAGGTAAACTACAACTGAAGAGACAGTCGAGGAGGAAGAGGTAAACTATAACTGAAGAGACAGTCGAGGAGAAAGGTCAACTAAAACTGAAGAGACAGTCGAGGACGAAGACGGAAACTATAACTGTAGAGACAGTCGAGAAGGAAGAGGTAAACTACAACTGAAGAGACAGTCGAGGGGAATAGATAAACTAAAACTGAAGAGACAGTCGAGGAGGAAGAGGTTAACTAAAACTGAAGAGACAGTCGAGGAGGAACAGGTAAACTATAACTGAAGAGACAGTCGAGGAGAAAGGTCAACTAAAACTGAAGAGACAGTCGAGGAGGAAGAGGTCAACTAAAACTGAAGAGACAGTCGAGGAGCAACAGGTAAACTATAACTGAAGAGACAGTTGAGGAGAAAGGTCAACTAAAACTGAAGAGACAGTCGAGGACGCAGACGGAAACTATAACTGTAGAGACAGTCGAGAAGGAAGAGGTAAACTACAACTGAAGAGACAGTCGAGGGGAATAGATAAACTAAAACTGAAGAGACAGTCGAGGAGAAACAGGTAAACTAAAACTGAAGAGACAGTCGAGGAGGAAGATCTAAACTATAACTGAAGAGACAGTCGGGGAGGAACAGGTAAACTAAAACTGAAGAGACAGTCGAGGAGGAAGAGGTAAACTATTACTGAAGAGACAGTCGAGGACGAAGAGGTAAACTATAACTGAAGAGACAGTCGAGGAGGAACAGGTAAACTATAACTGAAGAGACAGTCGAGGAGAAAGGTCAACTAAAACTGAAGAGACAGTCGAGGACGAAGACGGAAACTATAACTGAAGAGACAGTCGAGGAGGAACAGGTAAACTATAACTGAAGAGACAGTCGAGGAGAAAGGTCAACTAAAACTGAAGAGACAGTCGAGGACGAAGACGGAAACTATAACTGTAGAGACAGTCGAGAAGGAAGAGGTAAACTACAACTGAAGAGACAGTCGAGGGGAATAGATAAACTAAAACTGAAGAGACAGTCGAGGAGAAACAGGTAAACTAAAACTGAAGAGACAGTCGAGGAGGAACAGGTACACTATAACTGAAGAGACAGTCGAGGAGGAAGAGGTAAACTAAAACTGAAGAGACAGTCAACGAGGAACAGGTAAACTAAAACTAAAGAGACAGTCGGGGAGGAACAGGTAAACTAAAACTGAAGAGACAGTCGAGGAGGAAGAGGTAAACTAAAACTGAAGAGACAGTCGAGGAGGAAGAGGTCAAATAAAACTGAAGAGACAGTCGAGGAGGAACAGGTAAACTATAACTGAAGAGACAGTTGAGGAGAAAGGTCAACTAAAACTGAAGAGACAGTCGAGGACGCAGACGGAAACTATAACTGTAGAGACAGTCGAGAAGGAAGAGGTAAACTACAACTAAAGAGACAGTCGAGGAGAAACAGGTAAACTAAAACTGAAGAGACAGTCGAGGAGGAAGATCTAAACTAAAACTGAAGAGACAGTCGAGGAGGAACAGGTCAACTATAACTGAAGAGACAGTCGAGGAGGAAGAGGTAAACTAAAACTGAAGAGACAGTCAACAAGGAACAGGTAAACTAAAACTAAAGAGACAGTCGGGGAGGAACAGGTAAACTAAAACTGAAGAGACAGTCGAGGAGGAAGAGGTAAACTATTACTGAAGAGACAGTCGAGGACGAAGAGGTAAACTATAACTGAAGAGACAGTCGAGGTGGAACAGGTAAACTATAACTGAAGAGACAGTCGAGGAGGAACAGGTAAACTATAACTGAAGAGACAGTCGAGGAGAAAGGTCAACTAAAACTGAAGAGACAGTCGAGGACGAAGACGGAAACTATAACTGAAGAGACAGTCGAGAAGGAAGAGGTAAACTACAACTGAAGAGACAGTCGAGGAGGAAGAGGTAAACTATAACTGAAGAGACAGTCGAGGAGAAAGGTCAACTAAAACTGAAGAGACAGTCGAGGACGAAGACGGAAACTATAACTGTAGAGACAGTCGAGAAGGAAGAGGTAAACTACAACTGAAGAGACAGTCGAGGGGAATAGATAAACTAAAACTGAAGAGACAGTCGAGGAGGATGAGGTTAACTAAAACTGAAGAGACAGTCGAGGAGGAACAGGTAAACTATAACTGAAGAGACAGTCGAGGAGAAAGGTCAACTAAAACTGAAGAGACAGTCGAGGAGGAAGAGGTCAACTAAAACTGAAGAGACAGTCGAGGAGCAACAGGTAAACTATAACTGAAGAGACAGTTGAGGAGAAAGGTCAACTAAAACTGAAGAGACAGTCGAGGACGCAGACGGAAACTATAACTGTAGAGACAGTCGAGAAGGAAGAGGTAAACTACAACTGAAGAGACAGTCGAGGGGAATAGATAAACTAAAACTGAAGAGACAGTCGAGGAGAAACAGGTAAACTAAAACTGAAGAGACAGTCGAGGAGGAAGATCTAAACTATAACTGAAGAGACAGTCGGGGAGGAACAGGTAAACTAAAACTGAAGAGACAGTCGAGGAGGAAGAGGTAAACTATTACTGAAGAGACAGTCGAGGACGAAGAGGTAAACTATAACTGAAGAGACAGTCGAGGAGGAACAGGTAAACTATAACTGAAGAGACAGTCGAGGAGAAAGGTCAACTAAAACTGAAGAGACAGTCGAGGACGAAGACGGAAACTATAACTGAAGAGACAGTCGAGGAGGAACAGGTAAACTATAACTGAAGAGACAGTCGAGGAGAAAGGTCAACTAAAACTGAAGAGACAGTCGAGGACGAAGACGGAAACTATAACTGTAGAGACAGTCGAGAAGGAAGAGGTAAACTACAACTGAAGAGACAGTCGAGGGGAATAGATAAACTAAAACTGAAGAGACAGTCGAGGAGAAACAGGTAAACTAAAACTGAAGAGACAGTCGAGGAGGAACAGGTCAACTATAACTGAAGAGACAGTCGAGGAGGAAGAGGTAAACTAAAACTGAAGAGACAGTCAACGAGGAACAGGTAAACTAAAACTAAAGAGACAGTCGGGGAGGAACAGGTAAACTAAAACTGAAGAGACAGTCGAGGAGGAAGAGGTAAACTAAAACTGAAGAGACAGTCGAGGAGGAAGAGGTCAAATAAAACTGAAGAGACAGTCGAGGAGGAACAGGTAAACTATAACTGAAGAGACAGTTGAGGAGAAAGGTCAACTAAAACTGAAGAGACAGTCGAGGACGCAGACGGAAACTATAACTGTAGAGACAGTCGAGAAGGAAGAGGTAAACTACAACTGAAGAGACAGTCGAGGAGAAACAGGTAAACTAAAACTGAAGAGACAGTCGAGGAGGAAGATCTAAACTAAAACTGAAGAGACAGTCGAGGAGGAACAGGTCAACTATAACTGAAGAGACAGTCGAGGAGGAAGAGGTAAACTAAAACTGAAGAGACAGTCAACAAGGAACAGGTAAACTAAAACTAAAGAGACAGTCGGGGAGGAACAGGTAAACTAAAACTGAAGAGACAGTCGAGGAGGAAGAGGTAAACTATTACTGAAGAGACAGTCGAGGACGAAGAGGTAAACTATAACTGAAGAGACAGTCGAGGTGGAACAGGTAAACTATAACTGAAGAGACAGTCGAGGAGGAACAGGTAAACTATAACTGAAGAGACAGTCGAGGAGAAAGGTCAACTAAAACTGAAGAGACAGTCGAGGACGAAGACGGAAACTATAACTGAAGAGACAGTCGAGAAGGAAGAGGTAAACTACAACTGAAGAGACAGTCGAGGAGGAAGAGGTAAACTGTAACTGAAGAGACAGTCGAGGAGGAAGAGGTAAATTAAACCTGAAGAGACAGTCGAGGAGGAACAGGTAAACTAAAACTGAAGAGACAGTCGAGGAGGAAGAGGTAAACTAAAACTGAAGAGACAGTCGAGGAGGAACAGGTCAACTATAACTGAAGAGACAGTCGAGGAGGAAGAGGTAAACTAAAACTGAAGAGACAGTCAACAAGGAACAGGTAAACTAAAACTAAAGAGACAGTCAGGGAGGAACAGGTAAACTAAAACTGAAGAGACAGTCGAGGAGGAAGAGGTAAACTATTACTGAAGAGACAGTCGAGGACGAAGAGGTAAACTATAACTGAAGAGACAGTCGAGGTGGAACAGGTAAACTATAACTGAAGAGACAGTCGAGGAGGAACAGGTAAACTATAACTGAAGAGACAGTCGAGGAGAAAGGTCAACTAAAACTGAAGAGACAGTCGAGGACGAAGACGGAAACTATAACTGAAGAGACAGTCGAGAAGGAAGAGGTAAACTACAACTGAAGAGACAGTCGAGGAGGAAGAGGTAAACTATAACTGAAGAGACAGTCGAGGAGAAAGGTCAACTAAAACTGAAGAGACAGTCGAGGACGAAGACGGAAACTATAACTGTAGAGACAGTCGAGAAGGAAGAGGTAAACTACAACTGAAGAGACAGTCGAGGGGAATAGATAAACTAAAACTGAAGAGACAGTCGAGGAGGATGAGGTTAACTAAAACTGAAGAGACAGTCGAGGAGGAACAGGTAAACTATAACTGAAGAGACAGTCGAGGAGAAAGGTCAACTAAAACTGAAGAGACAGTCGAGGAGGAAGAGGTCAACTAAAACTGAAGAGACAGTCGAGGAGCAACAGGTAAACTATAACTGAAGAGACAGTTGAGGAGAAAGGTCAACTAAAACTGAAGAGACAGTCGAGGACGCAGACGGAAACTATAACTGTAGAGACAGTCGAGAAGGAAGAGGTAAACTAAAACTGAAGAGACAGTCGAGGAGAAACAGGTAAACTAAAACTGAAGAGACAGTCGAGGAGGAAGATCTAAACTATAACTGAAGAGACAGTCGGGGAGGAACAGGTAAACTAAAACTGAAGAGACAGTCGAGGAGGAAGAGGTAAACTATTACTGAAGAGACAGTCGAGGACGAAGAGGTAAACTATAACTGAAGAGACAGTCGCGGAGGAACAGGTAAACTATAACTGAAGAGACAGTCGAGGAGAAAGGTCAACTAAAACTGAAGAGACAGTCGAGGACGAAGACGGAAACTATAACTGTAGAGACAGTCGAGAAGGAAGAGGTAAACTACAACTGAAGAGACAGTCGAGGGGAATAGATAAACTAAAACTGAAGAGACAGTCGAGGAGAAACAGGTAAACTAAAACTGAAGAGACAGTCGAGGAGGAACAGGTCAACTATAACTGAAGAGACAGTCGAGGAGGAAGAGGTAAACTAAAACTGAAGAGACAGTCAACGAGGAACAGGTAAACTAAAACTAAAGAGACAGTCGGGGAGGAACAGGTAAACTAAAACTGAAGAGACAGTCGAGGAGGAAGAGGTAAACTAAAACTGAAGAGACAGTCGAGGAGGAAGAGGTCAAATAAAACTGAAGAGACAGTCGAGGAGGAACAGGTAAACTATAACTGAAGAGACAGTTGAGGAGAAAGGTCAACTAAAACTGAAGAGACAGTCGAGGACGCAGACGGAAACTATAACTGTAGAGACAGTCGAGAAGGAAGAGGTAAACTACAACTGAAGAGACAGTCGAGGAGAAACAGGTAAACTAAAACTGAAGAGACAGTCGAGGAGGAAGATCTAAACTAAAACTGAAGAGACAGTCGAGGAGGAACAGGTCAACTATAACTGAAGAGACAGTCGAGGAGGAAGAGGTAAACTAAAACTGAAGAGACAGTCAACAAGGAACAGGTAAACTAAAACTAAAGAGACAGTCGGGGAGGAACAGGTAAACTAAAACTGAAGAGACAGTCGAGGAGGAAGAGGTAAACTATTACTGAAGAGACAGTCGAGGACGAAGAGGTAAACTATAACTGAAGAGACAGTCGAGGTGGAACAGGTAAACTATAACTGAAGAGACAGTCGAGGAGGAACAGGTAAACTATAACTGAAGAGACAGTCGAGGAGAAAGGTCAACTAAAACTGAAGAGACAGTCGAGGACGAAGACGGAAACTATAACTGAAGAGACAGTCGAGAAGGAAGAGGTAAACTACAACTGAAGAGACAGTCGAGGAGGAAGAGGTAAACTGTAACTGAAGAGACAGTCGAGGAGGAAGAGGTAAATTAAACCTGAAGAGACAGTCGAGGAGGAACAGGTAAACTAAAACTGAAGAGACAGTCGAGGAGGAAGAGGTAAACTAAAACTGAAGAGACAGTCGAGGGGAATAGATAAACTAAAACTGAAGAGACAGTCGAGGAGAAACAGGTCAACTAAAACTGAAGAGACAGTCGAGGGGAATAGATAAACTAAAACTGAAGAGACAGTCGAGGAGAAACAGGTCAACTAAAACTGAAGAGACAGTCGAGGAGGAAGAGGTAAACTAAAACTGAAAATAGTCGAGGAGGAAGATGTAAACTAAAACTGAAGAGACAGTCGAGGAGGAACAGGTCAACTATAACTGAAGAGACAGTTGAGGAGGAAGAGGTAAACTAAAACTGAAGAGACGGTCAACGAGGAACAGGTAAACTAAAACTAAAGAGACAGTCGGGGAGGAACAGGTAAACTAAAACTGAAGAGACAGACGAGGAGGAAGAGGTAAACTATAACTGAAGAGACAGTTGAGGAGGAAGAGGTAAACTATAACTGAAGAGACAGTCGAGGAGGAAGAGGTAAACTGTAACTGAAGAGACAGTCGAGGTGGAACAGGTAAACTATAACTGAAGAGACAGTCGAGGAGGAACAGGTAAACTATAACTGAAGAGACAGTCGAGGAGAAGGGTCAACTAAAACTAAAGAGACAGTTGAGGACGAAGACGGAAACTATAACTGAAGAGACAGTCGAGAAGGAAGAGGTAAACTACAACTGAAGAGACAGTCGAGGAGGAAGAGGTAAACTATAACTGAAGAGACAGTCGAGGAGGAAGAGGTAAATTAAACCTGAAGAGACAGTCGAGGAGGAACAGGTAAACTAAAACTGAAGAGACAGTCGAGGAGGAAGAGGTAAACTATTACTGAAGAGACAGTCGAGGACGAAGAGGTAAACTATAACTGAAGAGACAGTCGAGGTGGAACAGGTAAACTATAACTGAAGAGACAGTCGAGGAGGAACAGGTAAACTATAACTGAAGAGACAGTCGAGGAGAAAGGTCAACTAAAACTGAAGAGACAGTCGAGGACGAAGACGGAAACTATAACTGAAGAGACAGTCGAGAAGGAAGAGGTAAACTACAACTGAAGAGACAGTCGAGGAGGAAGAGGTAAACTATAACTGAAGAGACAGTCGAGGAGGAAGAGGTAAATTAAACCTGAAGAGACAGTCGAGGAGGAACAGGTAAATTAAACCTGAAGAGACAGTCGAGGAGGAAGAGGTAAACTATAACTGAAGAGACAGTCGAGGTGGAACAGGTAAACTATAACTGAAGAGACAGTCGAGGAGGAACAGGTAAATTAAACCTGAAGAGACAGTCGAGGAGGAACAGGTAAACTAAAACTGAAGAGACAGTCGAGGAGGAGGAGGTAAACTAAAACTGAAGAGACAGTCGAGGAGGAAGAGGTCAACTAAAACTGAAGAGACAGTCGAGGAGGAAGAGGTAAACTATAACTGAAGAGACAGTCGAGGTGGAAGAGGTAATCTAAAACTGAAGAGACAGTAGAGGAGGAACAGGTAAACTATAACTGAAGAGACAGTCGAGGAGAAAGGTCAACTAAAACTGAAGAGACAGTCGAGGACGAAGACGGAAACTATAACTGTAGAGACAGACGAGAAGGAAGAGGTAAACTACAACTGAAGAGACAGTCGAGGGGAATAGATGAACTAAAACTGAAGAGACAGTCGAGGAGAAACAGGTCAACTAAAACTGAAGAGACAGTCGAGGAGGAAGAGGTAAACTATAACTGAAGAGACAGTCGAGGAGGAAGATGTAAACTAAAACTGAAGAGACAGTCGAGGAGGAACAGGTCAACTATAACTGAAGAGACAGTCGGGAAGGAACAGGTAAACTAAAACTGAAGAGACAGTCGAGGAGGAAGAGGTAAACTATAACTGAAGAGACAGTCGAGGAGGAAGAGGTAAACTATAACTGAAGAGACAGTCGAGGTGGAACAGGTAAACTATAACTGAAGAGACAGTCGAGGAGAAAGGTCAACTAAAACTGAAGAGACAGTCGAGGATGAAGACGGAAACTATAACTGAAGAGACAGTCGAGAAGGAAGAGGTAAACTACAACTGAAGAGACAGTCGAGGAGGAAGAGGCAAACTATAACTGAAGAGACAGTCGAGGAGGAAGAGGTAAATTAAACCTGAAGAGACAGTCGAGGAGGAACAGGTAAACTAAACTGAAGAGACAGTCGAGGAGGAAGAGGTCAACTAAAACTGCAGAGACAGTCAAGGAGGAAGAGGTCAACTAAAACTGAAGAGACAGTTGAGGAGGAAGAGGTAAACTAAAACTGAAGAGACAGTCGAGGAGGAAAATGTAAACTAAAACTGCAGAGACAGTCAAGGAGGAAGAGGTCAACTAAAACTGAAGAGACAGTCGAGGAGGAAGAGGTAAACTAAAACTGAAGAGACAGTCGAGGAGGAAGAGGTAAACTAAAACTGAAGAGACAGTCGAGGAGAAAGGTCAACTAAAACTGAAGAGACAGTCGAGGACGAAGATTGAAACTATAACTGAAGAGACAGTTGAGAAGGAAGAGGTAAACTATAACTGAAGAGACAGTCGAGGAGGAAGAGGTAAACTAAAACTTAAGAGACAGCCAAGGAGGAACAGGTAAACTAAAACTGAAGAGACAGTCGAGGAGGAACAGGTAAACAATAATTGGGATGGGGTGGATGCAATCAACACACACTGTTCCTCCCAATCTCTCACGTTTACCATTCCCAGAGTAAACAGACCCTGCGCAGAGAATAAACAGAGATTTATAGGGTTTACTTTTGATATGAGGGATAATATTTAGAGAAGGAAACCAATGAGCTAGGTGTGCCTCTGTGGGAACGGGCTCTATTTGGCCAGAGATTAGAGTTTTAATTGCATGCTCCAGTCTGCATACAGATTGAGACTGTCCTATTCATGTACAATTGAGTGATATCTGAGGAGAGCCAGGTATAGCCAGGTATAGACCTACATTGGACCTATAATGTTGGTAAGACTACATTATAATGGGTAATGTAGTTAGATAATGATCTACATCAAGCTTTTACAGCATTTAAATTGTATAGCTATGTTAAACATACTCAACAAAGTGTACCCCTACTGCATAGTCACTTTACCCCTATTTACAGTACCAGTCAAAAGTTTGGACACACCAACAATTTTTTTACTATGTTCTACATTGTAGAATAATAGTGAAGACATCAAAACTATGAAATAGCACATATGGAATCATGTTGTAACCAAAAAAGTGTTAAACAAATCAAAATATATTTGAGATTTTAAATTCTTCAAAATAGCCACCCTTTGCCTTGATAACAGCTTTGCACACTCTTGGCATTCTCTCCAGCTTCACGAGGAATGCTTTTCCAACAGTCTAGAAGGAGTTCCCACATATGCTGAGCACTTGTTGGCTGCGTTTCCTTCACTCTGCTGTCCAACTCATCCCAAAACATCTCAATTGGGTGATTGTGAAGGCCAGGTCATCTGATGCAGCACTCCATCACCTGGATGTGTGTTTTTGGTCATTGTCCTGTTGAAAAACAAACAATAGTCCCACTAAGCACAAACCAGATGGGATGGCGTTTCGCTGCAGAACGCTGTGGTAGCCATGCTGGTAAAATGCGCATTGAATTCGAAATAAATCACGATAGCGTCACTAGCAAAGCGTCTCACAAAGACATGCGGTTGGAACCAAATATCTCAAATTTGGACTCGTCAGACCAATGGACAGATTTCCACTGGTTTAATGTCCATTGCTCGTGTTTCTTGGCCCAAGCAAGTCTCTTCTTCTTATTGGTGTCCTTTAGTAGTGGTTTCTTTGCAGCAATACGACCATGACGGCCTGTATCGCACAGTTTCCTCTGAACAGTTGATGTTGAGATGTGTCTGTTACTTGAACTCTGTGAAGCATTTATTTGGGTTGCAATCTGAGGTGCAGTTAACTCTAATTATTTTATCCTCTGCAGCAGAGGTAACTCCGGGTCTTCCTTTCCTGTGGCGGTCCTCATGATAGCCAGTTTCATTACCTGTTAATTGAAATGCATTCCAGGTGACTACCTCATGAAGCTGGTTGAGAGAATGCCAAGAGTGTGCAAACTGTCATCAATACAAAGGGTGGCTACTTTGAAGAATCTCAAATATAAAATGTATTTGATTTGTTTAACACTTTTTTGGTTACTACATGATTCCATATGTGTTATTTCATAGTTTTGATGTCTTCACTATTATTCTACAATGTAGAAAATAAAGAAAAAGTAAAATAAACAAAAACCCTGGAATGAGTAGGTGTGTCCAAACTTGGCTGGTATTGTACATGTACAAATTACCTAGACTAACTGTACCCCCCCCACACATTGACTCTGTACCGGTATCCCCTGTACATAGCCTCGTTATTGTTATTTTATTGCGTTACTTTTTATTTTATACTTTACTTTAGTTTATTTAGTAAATATTTTCTTAACTCTATTTCTTGAATTGTGTTGTTGGTTAAGGGCTTGTAAGTAAGAATTTCACAGTAAGGTCTGTTGTATTCGGCGCATGTGAGAAATAAAAATGTATTTGATTTTGATATAACAATTATACATCTCTCCGTTGTTTGTTCATTGCCATGCATGACTGCTCATGTACAGCGTCAAAGACAGTTATCTGAGATATTTCTTCACACTAGCTGTGTATAATTATTGTGTGTAGGCCTAAACCAGTGATGTGTGTCTAGCTTGTGTGCTTTACTGAGTAGAGACAAAGAGCATTCTCACTAAGACAATTCTCAGCAATGTAATGCAAGTAATACATGTACTCTACCAAAGTTGCTTGTTCATATCTCCCCGTCTCCTCCTCTCGCTCTGTTAATTCCTCTTCTCCATTCCATGCCGACCAGCGCTCAAACCTCCCGTCATGCATGTGTGAACGTGGAGTCATGATGGTGCGAATGCTGCCAGTCACTCTAATAAACTGTATTCATTAACAGTCTGTCTCCACGTGCATCCATGTGTACACAGATTACATCAGTCTAATCCACTCTGACCTCAGAGTGCATCTTCTACTTATCCATCTCCTTTCATCCATTTACACATGGATTGAACCTGACATTTGATATTCAATAAGTGGATAACAATTCGGATCCGTTTAACAATGGAATAATACACGTATCACAGTTGTACATAGCCAAAGCACCTGTGTTAATTCAATTCAAATAGTGTTAAATTAAACACTCAAAAAGTGTCTGCCCCAGATGAAGTTAGCTGCCGTGGTTTCCCTGCCCAATCAGCATGAAGACTGATTTTTGTTCTGGGCAACAAAGGACAGAAGATATGCGGTACAGCGCCAAGCAAGCGCTGTTGAAAAGGTATTCTGCTGGTTATGGTGAAAAAGATCTGCACCAAGCTGGAAGCCATCCACAGGCGAGCAGTGATCTGGCCAATTACTGTCAACTCACCATCTTGAGGACGTTCCAGGTCAGGAGTTGAACCGACCAGTGAGAGGTTGCCCTGGCTGATGACGCCTGTGGATCAGCAATCCCACATCGATTGTATCAGGTACTCTATATTAGTAGAATAGTACAGTAGACTGACCTGTTCAATGCCTTCTCTACTTTTGCCTCTAAATAGAAACTATTGGGACAACATACTGGAATTTGAGCGATAAACAGCATTTTGAACAGTGCAAAAGCTCACCTCTGGCATTGGCCATCATCATCTGGACATGAGCATTAAACAGACAGTTATGGTGGAGAGAGGGAAAGGGCTGCTCAAACAGCTCCCCAGCCAGTCAATATTAGCTCAGCTGTTGTACGTTTCAGCTCTTTGACGCCACTGAATGACTAAATACGAAGCATCCAAAATGCAAAGCATGGTTGCTTCCCTGACGGACTCAGCGACATCTACCAGTAGAAGCTGAGAGAAAATGGTTTGAGTCTAAATCGCTGCAATTATAGGCTCATAACCTTGAGTCTTAAATCATTGAAAAATGGCTAATTTCTGGTTAGTCAACGTTAGTCAGGGTTAAATCGATAGGCCTACTCCCCGCAAGAGTGAGGACATTCAAAGCTGCACATGCCTGCATAACCAAGCAGTGGCAGCGAAAAAGTAGAAAGTAGAGAGTAAGATAAGATGGTAAGAGGGAGAAAAAGGGGGAGAGATAGAAGGAGAGATAGAATAGATTGAGGTAGAGATACAGTAGAGAGATAGCGAGAGGTACACCGTCGGGGTTCGGGCAAAGTTACAAGAGTAGGGGTATGGTTCTACTTACATTTGCAGCCATTGTCCCACAAATATCCCGGCAGACAATCTCGACACTTAGCCCCTGTAGTTCCCTCCTTACATTTACAAAATCCTGTGCCATTACAGCGAACACTGTCTGAGCCATAGGGATTACAACTACAGTCTGTAGAAACAAGACACACAAACACACACATGCTGGAAAACAAGGTGGTGCTTTGGCTTCTTACAGCAGCTACAACCTTTTACCGCCATAGGCAGGCTCATTGAGAAACATTTCTAAGCCACATATTACTTAGCCATCACTTACAGAAGAAATGCTACCATTTCAAAAGTAATGAGGTGAAATGAAGATAAAGAGTGATTGAAGGAAATGAGACATTAAGCACTGTATGGATCATTTGAGGTGATTCATTATTTTCTAGAACATTTTATGCATTTTAACAAGTCACATTTACATATATTGAAATAAGCAAAACCTTATTTACCTAAATATGGTAGCCATATTAGAAAAATGACACGACATGAAGATGAGACATTTTCTGACATGAAAGTTAGAGGGAAACATGACAACAGAGGAGGTGAGACAGAGACAGTGGAGACATACAAAGAGATGTCATAGGAATTACATGAGAAATGGACAAGAAAGGATTTACATAGCTTGGACTTGTCCAGTATGATTCAGCGAATGTTTGAAATGTGACGAAAGTGGGACGGTAACATTGAAATGGGCATTGTTGTACTGTAATACATGTTGTCTCCAGACATTTCAAGTTATTCCAAAACTAAAAAATTCCAATTAGTAATTTGGCCCACACTTAGATTTCATGGGAAACTGATTAACTACAGGGCAAATACGTTTACTGTAAACTGCTTATTTGACTAATACTATAAGTGGATATTGTCTGGGTAGAATAATGTGTGAACAAAACAACCACACCAAAAATAGCCATATCTTTACCATTATCAACAGCTAAAGCTCTTTCCAAATCCCGCTTGTGAACATAGAAGCCTTACAGGGCTCTCCTCTTTCCCATCTGTATGGTAACCTTATAGCTCTGCAGCATTTGTAAGATATATATGAGCACTGGTTTGACTGTGACTGCGTCTATTGACGTGCTATGAAGGGTAAGGGTAAAGGTTTATACACAGGGCAAGACCGCACTGACTCTGGGTCCGTCCGAAATGGCACTATATTCCCTATCGGGGTGACATTAAAAGTAGTGCACTATATAGGAATAGGGTGCCATTTGAGACACACTCTATAAAGGCTACTGATGGAATTGCATTGCTATTCCTGGGCAGGGTTGGGCCTAGCACTTCTACAGTGACATATGCAGTAGTTGCCATTGCAGTCATGCTTATCTGTCGTGCTCCGACACCTCTGGGTTTACGCGTGGAGTGTGCGAGTTCATTAGACTCTCCTTCAGGCTGGAAGAGACACCTGGATACGGGGTGGATATAATATTTTCAGTTTTCCAGAGCCAGATCAGAACGTCAGCGGGCGAGGGACAACAGATGTTTATTGGGTGCTATGTGCATGTGTAAGGTGCAGAGTCACTACACACTACACAGATGGAAAGGCATAGTGGGACGTATGGTAAAACCTCTCTATGTAGATTATCTATATATACTTTCATATACTTTTTATAGGGTCCGGTGTTTTGCACAGTCATGTGACATGCCTGGATTCTAACCTTTAATTTAAAGCTTACACTGCCGCCTTTTCTTCTCCCTTCAGATGGTTAAGCACCATCCTCAGACAACTGATTTCATTTTTGGTGGAATTCTTATTCCTGCATAAGGCTTAAAATACAGGATACTGTCACATGACTGCGCAAAACACAGGGACCTACTTATAGAATGTGCATGAAGTTAAACATGTTTAGAACAGATTCCTACGTGTTTCTGGTTATTTGTGAAACATACACTGTTTATACAAAAGTATGTGGACACTCCTTCAAATGAGTGATCTGGGTTTAGTGGATGCCAGGAGAACGCTACCTGTCCCAATGCATAGTGCCGACTGTAATGTTTGGTGGAGGAGGAATAATGGTCTGGGGCTGTTTTTCATGGTTTGGGCATGGCCCCTTAGTTCCAGTGAAGGGAAATCGTAATGCTACAGCATACATGACATTCTAGATGATTCTGTGCTTCCAACTTTGTGGCAACAGTTTGGGGAAGGCCCTTTCCTGTTCCAGCATGACAATGCCCCTGTGCACAATGTGAGGTGCATACAGAAATGTCGAGATCGGTGTGGAAGAACTTGACTTGCCTGCACGGTCCTGACCTCAACCCCATCGAACACCTTTGGGATGAATAGGAACGCCGATTGCGAGCCAGGTCTAATCACCCAACATCAGTGCCGACCTCACTAATGCTCTTGTGGCTGAATGGAAGCAAGTCCCCGCAGCAATGTTCTAGTGGAAAGCCTTCCCAGAAGAGTGGAGGCTGCTTTAGCAGCAAAGGTGGGACCAACTCCATATTAATGCCCATGAATTTGGAATGAGATGTTTGATAAGCAGGTGTCCACATACTTTTGGTCACGTAGTGTACATAACCAGCATTTGGAATAATTGTTTATTTTAAAAGAACGTAAATAAAAAACCTCATGACATAGACAGCATCAAAAACATCCTGAGTATCAAAATCTAATCTGGTAAAATGTATATCAGTTTAGAAAAAGTACAGCATGTCCATAGCAGTACACATTTAGAAGTAATACTCTTTAATGTAAAACCTTGTGATTGTGATGACTAACAGTTTGTTTAATACATAAGCCCTGTGGAGAAGGAAGCGAGTCATATGGACAGAAGCAAGTGAGGAACGACAGGACCCAGACAGCAACAGGAAAAGAGACAGTGAAAAACATGAGGCAGAAGTTTGGAGGTTTGACGCACTAAGGTGACATGTGAAAGGTGAAGGATGAGGTGAAGGTCACGTGGTGTAAACGGGGGTCAGCTGGTATAAGCAGTGCTGATGATGACAGACAGTGGTGAGGGAACTGACCTATGCACACATTCTCATCTTCCAGCTCCGCAGAAGCATTTCGGAAGTAGCCCTGCTTGCAATCCTGGCAGTGCTGGCCCCTAGTGTTGTGTTTACAGCTCACGCAAATGACAGAGTTTAGCAGCTCGATGTAGCTGCAGCGGTTGGAGTGTCCGAAGCATTCGCAGTCTTGCAAAGAAGGAAGGGTGGAGAGAGACCAAGGGGCCATGTTGATGTGGGGGTTGGGTTGTGTTGAGCGGGGGCATGTGCTACGGCGGGCGGCGGTGGTACTAGTAGCAAGGTAGTGCGAGGAGGCACCATCACATGCGAGGTTAGGATGGAGAGATGGGGGTTGAGATTGAGACAATGTTAGGTTAGGAGGAGGTGGAAAGGGCTACAGTATGACAGGTCTGGCATGGATGGATGCAGCCAGTGGTGTGAGACATCAGTTCACCCTGGGGCTATGAGAAAGCACGTTGTTATAGGGAGAGAGTAAGAGACGTTCGCTTCAAGCACACCACAATGGAAAGGATGAGGAGGATTCTGATTCTGGAATGGCACAAAAACTGGGTTTCATGGGAACGAGGCCACACAGTACAAGACAGGTCAAACAAGATAAGTTGAGTTGGAATGTAATTTTCAACCTGGGCAAGGCATAGGTGTGTAACGCCACACTGTATGAAATTTACATCTCAATTAGTTCAGGCTTCATTTATCCTACTGTGTGTTTAATTTCAGAGTAGGAGGAGGAGAGGAGCAGGAACCTTTGTAGCAGTAGTGCAATCCACAGGCCATTGTTATTACGTTCACACAGAACTGTAATCCTAAACCACAGAGCATGCAACTATGACTTTTAAAGAAAAACATGAATGGAAATACACCACTGTCCTTTCTACAGAGAACCAAATGGAAGAGGAAGAGTTGCTACATGTCCCAGCAACCACTCCGCCACCTGACACCCCTCCCAGCCAATAAATACCTTGCAACAAAAAAGCACTTTGCATGAGAAGCAGGTGAATGTATGCAGAGATGTGACAAGGGGAGCATGTTGTTGGGTGATGTGTAGTGTGTTGTGTAGTATTAGCTCCCAGATTGAAAGTCAGGCTATACGCCCTGTACCTACTGCTTAGTCACACAACGTCAGGCGGGCATGCCAATCAAAGACGGTCACATCCCAGTGGAGCCTTGTGTGTGACACCTGGCCGGCCCAGATCATCCTTGGAGTTGGGTTCAATCTGTCTTGTGGAGCGACTGCTGACACCAACTTTCACGGTGGGTCAGATGGGTTACTTAAGCCTTTGCAGACAGGCAGCTGGACACACAGCCCTCTCTGAGCTACAGGCAGCTGGACACACAGCCCTCTCTGAGCTACAGGAAGCTGGACACACAGCCCTCTCTGAGCTACAGGAAGCTGGACACACAGCCCTCTCTGAGCTACAGGCAGCTGGACACACAGCCCTCTCTGAGCTACAGGCAGCTGGACACACAGCCCTCACTGAGCTACAGGCAGCTGGACACACAGCCCTCTCTGAGCTACAGGCAGCTGGACACACAGCCCTCTCTGAGCTACAGGCAGCTGGACACACAGCCCTCTCTGAGCTACAGGCAGCTGGACACACAGCCCTCTCTGAGCTACAGGCAGCTGGACACACAGCCCTATCTGAGATACAGGCAGCTGGACACACAGCCCTCTCTGAGCTACAGGGGCTTTGGGGAGGGATTGTGGTTATTAAGTTCTGGATTGAGGTCAGGTCTTTCCGTCGGTCACCACAAAAGGCATAGAGCCTTGGAAATTAAAGACTGCGGCCTAGCTAGTTTATTCAACTCTATTCAAAAAAAATAATAATGTTCTGGTCTATTTGCTAACAAGTAGCACAGTTAAGCAAACTCCACCCTTTATGGATACAGAGTGCACATTGGTCATAGTTCATGGGGATAGTTGTGGATTAGTACTACATGGTACTACAGGGGTAGGGTTGGGTTAAGTAGCTAAAGTAGCACATACACTGGTCATTCTAGATTCATACAGTGGGGACATGGCTTTGGACAACTGCTGACACAGAGGGGCACTGTATGAATCTGAGAATCTCCTACCTCGCTTGCTGTTTGCAACTTGAACTGAAGGGACAGTTGACAAAGCAACTTGAGGAGCTACTAGACAACAAACAGATTAAAAAGAAGAAAAACAAAACAAATAAATAAACAGAAGCATGATATAGTTTGTTGGAACATGAAATAATAGAATGTTCAGAAGGGTTAAAGAAAGGAGAATCATACACATTCCTACTTTTTCACTATAGCACAAAAAAGTTTGAAATGAACATCCAGTGAAGTCTGGCATGAATTATTAAATGAACAACGAGAGAGGGGATCCTATATATTTAGTGTTATATTCTGAGACAGCAAATATTAGAGGAATTAATACCGCCACAATGTCTTCACTATCATTGCACTGTAAGAAGAAGAAGTTCTAGAATAACATTCTAGTGCTGGGGCGTTAAGTGTGGTTGCCCTGACAGTTACAGATGCAGTCTGTTCAATCATGTTGCATGGAATCTGCTCAAGTTTACCATTTGGAAGAGACGAGAGGTAAAAATAAGTTATCAGTCATATACTGTCATTAGTATCCAAACCGCGTGAGAGAGAGTCCAACAACACCATGCTATTGTCGTCACAATGTAGATGAACAGCAGTGTTCTGTTCTGGTATTACATTCTCCTGACGGACCAACACCACACATCCTCTAGGAAAGCCCAGTGGGATAATTTCCCATAGGTCTGTTCATCGAGGCATTCGGTCGAGGCTCACTGGCGCGGCACACAACAATCCCACTGCTGCCCGCATCTCTTCTCCATCAGATAACAAGCAAACAAACTGGAGGTGAAGTAATGGTCAACCCTGACTGAGCCCCTCTCACATGCTCTCCCATGTTCTCGCCTGAGATAAACCTATGACAGAAACACTATACCTTCTATATCAGGGATACTCAACTCTAACCCTACGAGTTCTGGAGCCTGCTGGTTTTCTGTTCTACCTGATAATTAATTGCACACACCTGGTGTCCCAGGTCTAAATCAGTCCCCGATTAGAGGGGAACGATAAAAAAATGCAGTGAAACTGGCTTCGAGGTCCAGAGTTGAGTTTGAGGGCTCTACATCTTCACATCCGCTTGGCTAGTGCTCTGTATGGAAATACATGGGCAGTTTGTTTGCAAAACGGTCGCCACAGCCACAGCACATCAGCACAATGGATCAACTTGAGATTGCCTGAAATCAATCTACATAAACCGCTCTGTGAAATCGCCCTATTTTCTTCCGCCGAGCTCAGATAGGATTCTAGAATCCCTAGAAGCGCCACGCCTAATTAAAACGAAGGGGATAATCTAAGGATATTGAAATGGAATGGAAGAGAGAGAGAGAGAGAGAGAAAGACAGAATGCCTATCGTCATCCTGCTCCTGTGGAGAGAATCCGCATCTTGGGGCTCAAGAAGAGAAGGGGAGGAGAGGCGGATATTGTAACAGCATGTTGCAGCTAATGCAAGTGTCTGCCGACTACGCCAGGAATCAAACTTGCCCATTTCAAAGGTGCTTTTTTTTCAAGTTTACAAAATCTAAATCACTAAGGGTTTTGACACAGATTAACAGAAAAAGCTCCCTCCTGGTGGATCTGGTTTCAACTGTCACAGCTAGTACAGTCACTGTTTAACTACTGTATATATGAGGTAGATCTGTGAAGAGATATGTTTAATCTTATATGGAGGTATAGCCTACCTTGGTTTCGGTTAGCAACACCTAGGGATGAGACATTCTGCCGAACTGCATGCAATTGGGAGAAACCATAAATGATTAGGTGCACTGGCTATAGTGGACATCAGATGCACTAACAGTAGAGGTTCTGCTAAGAGTTGACTGGTGGGACATATGTAGACAACTAGACATACATCTTCGGCATGGCTTTACTCAGAACATCTCATAACAACAGAATGACCGTCAAGCCTATACGGGGACAAGCAGTAGTTGCATCCCAACACCAGATGTTGTCCCAGGGACATTGTATGTAATTGTGTAGTTTCATGGCTCACTTGAGTGTGTGCATTGATGGCAATGATGAATAAACATAACATAAAAAAAAACAAAAAAACAACAACTTGAGATTCTCTCTGATATGTAGTGGGATCATAACTTATGCAAACATGGAGGCTGGCTTAATAATGTACACTCTTAGAAAAAAGGGTTCTAAAAGGTTCTTTGAGGAGGAATAGGGCTCTGCCAGGAACCGTTTTCATCGGAAGAACACTTTTTTTTGAAGACATTGGTTCTTTGTAAGGCAACGAGTTCTACCTAGAACCTTTTTTATCTGATTACCTGTTTTTGGAAGAAAGGGTTCTTCGGTGATTGTTTGGAGGGCCAGAAGGGAACCCTTCTGAATCTGAATAAGCTTTTTTATTATATTTTGTGGTACTATTAAATAGTGCCTCAGCTTGTGTGTTTATCTCAGTTTAAACTTTAACATCAGGAGTTTGAGCAACCTGATAAGATTTCAAAGATAGGGGTGAGAATATTTGTGCATGTATCTGGTTTTCCCATAATAATTTTACATATACTGTATAGTCTCATCAGAAAGTATTCATACCCCTTGACTTATTCCAGATTTTGTTGTGTTACAGTCTGTTTTAAAAATGGATGAAATATTATACACACAATAGCCCATAATGACAAAGTGAAAATATGTTTTCGGACATTTTTGAAAATATATTGAAAATAAAATACAGAAATATCTAATTTTCATAAGTATTGACACCCTTAAGTCAATACATGTTAGAATCACCTTTGGAGGCGATTACAGCTGTGCGTCTTTCTGGGTAAGCTTTGCACACCTGGATTATACAATATGTGCACATTATTCTACTTACAATTCTTCAAGCTCTGTCAAGTTGGGTGTTGATCATTTCTGAACAGCCATTTTCAAGTCTTGCTAGATTTTCAAGACAATTCAAGAAAAAACTGTTACTAGGCCACTCAGGAATATTCAATGTCGTCTTGGTAAGCAACTCCAGTGTATATTTGGCCTTGTGTTTAGGTTAATGTCCTGTTGAAAGGTGAATGTCTCCCAGTGTCTTTTGGAAAGCAGACTGAACCAAGTTTTCTTCTAGGATTTTGCCTGTGCTTAGCTCTATTCTATATCTTAAAAGACTCCCTAGTCGTTGCCAATGGCAAGCATACCCATAACATGATGCAGCCCCCACCATGCTTGAAAATATGAAGAGTGGTCCTCAGTGATGTGTTGTTGGACTTGCCCTAAAAAGAATGCGTTGTATTCAGGACATAAAGTTAATTTCTTTGCCACATTTTTTTCAGTTTTACTTTAGTGCCTTGTTGCAAACAGGATGCATATTTTGGAATATTTTTATTCTGTACAGGCTTCTTTCTTTTCACTCTGTCATTTAGGTTAGTATTGTGGAATAACAACAATTTTGTTGATCCATCCTCAGTTGTCTCTTATCACGGCCATTACATTTCTTTTTAATTTAACTAGGCAAGTCAGTTAAGAACAAATTCTTATTTACAATGATGGCCTACCGGGGAACAGTGGGTTAACTGCTTTGTTCAGGGACAGAACCTTTCGGTTACTGGCCCGACGCTTTAACCACTAGGCTACCTGCCGCCCCATTCTTTCCGAGGCTTTGGAAAACCTCCCTGGTCTTTGTGGTTGAAAATGTGTTTGAAATTCACTGTTCTACCGAGATACTTTATAGATAATCACGTGTGGGGTACAGAGATGAGGTAGTCATTCAAAAATAATGTTAAACACTATTATTGTACACAGAGTGAGTCTAAATAACTTATTATGTGACTTGTTAAACACATTTTTACTCCTGAACTTATTTAGGCATGCCATAACAAAGGGGTTGAATACTTATTAACACAAGACATTTCAGCGTTTCATATTTAATTAATACTACTAATACTACACTTTCACATTATGGAGTATTGTGTGTAGGCCAGGCTGTAACACAACAAAATGTGGAAAAAGTCAAAGAGTGTGAATACTTTCTGAAGGCACTGTTATTTTTACCCACACAGCAAATTGGCCAGGTTTACCTAGTGTTGATTATTCAATGTAACATTTATAGTGTTGATTCAGGAGTTAAATTATTGTAAACTAACTATCCAGTGAAAATCTCACTTTTAAAAGTGAATATTCTGTTAACTCATACTCAAATAATGTTGTTGACTCATCCTAACTTATCCTATACTTATTAAGCTTAACCTGAAGATAAAACACTTCAAAAACCCCACCTCAAACTTGTATCTCAAACAGACCGTTTAAAAAATGCTTGCTATATGGTCATAGAGGATGAGCTTGCCAATCAGCGGTCTACTGGCATTTATATTTTGAATGACCGGTATACACCCAGACCATTCTGTTGTTGGGGTACGCCCACACCATTCCAACACAGAAAAGCTGCCTTTAACATTGTTAATTAACATTTTCTGGAAGGAAAACTATTTAACTCACATTGTAATTAATTATAGGTCATATTTCATAGAAATCTGATAATACTGGACAGTTACTTTAACACTCAGTGGTGTAAAATAACCTCAGTGCTGGTGTTAATAACCAGAGTTGAGTGTGATTGTGTGTCATTTTTACTGTGTAGAGAAAAAACACTCAAAACTACACCCATGATTATCACATTTCCCAGCTTGCTCCTTTTGAAGATGGATTTTCAGAATTGTTCATTTCAATATCGGTATTTTTTTATGTATATTGATTGGTTTATTAATCTTATACTACACAAATATAAATAAAAACATCCTTAACTAAGTAGTTGGACTTATTGCACCCACTACTGAGATGGTTGTTCCCGTTTAGATAATTTAGGCAGTCCTATTAATCAATCTTCCCTACAGTGGCAGTCATTCTGAATGCAGGTTGCTGGTGATATCCTCACTCTGGCTGGATTCCAATATCCAATAGGAATTACAAATCACTTTGCAGGCCAGCATAATGTGACTTCCTGACCTGATTTGGCCTGTAAACCAGGAGTTTCCTAACACCACTGTGTTATGGTATAACTAGGCACTCAAAGAACGATCTTATGATATATATTGTCATAAAGAGTAAAATTCATAAGGCTAATAAGGCTGATGGAACTGTTCAGAGATTGTTCTAGGAAGAACCCATCAAAGATAAAAAGGGTTATTGGTAGAACCACAGGGGATTTTATGTAGAACCCTACATCAAGGGTTCTAGGTAGAACCCTCTGCAAAGCGTTCTACCTATCACCAAAAAGGGTTCACCTATGGGGACAAACCAAAGAACCCTGTATGGTTCTACTTAGCACCTTTTTGTTCTAAGAGTGTATAGATAGAAAACTAAGTTGTCGCAGGCATTTTGTTTAATTCATCAAATTGACTATTCAATCAATATCTAATTACAGTGTATTTCTGGTCGAGGAATAACGATTAATACATAATGTGGTGTGTCAGGGGTTGGAATGACTGATAGTTGTGGTGTACTGTAACCTAATTACATACAATTCTGTATTTCCATGACGGGGGAAATACTGGCGGTGTTTGGTGGTTGTGGTTGGTCGGTTGGTTAGGTGATGGAGTTGTCTTAAGTCAAGCAGAGACAGAAGGAAAGGCTAGTCGTTGTATTCTAGTATTTTAATCCCCCACGAAAGCATCACCAAGTCTCTGTGTCGCAGTATCACTGACTTCAGTGTGATCATGTGATCAATGGCCGGTGATTAGTGTCCAATAGTGTCACAAGCAACTTAACTACTGTGCCATTGGATAGTGAGCATTACCGTGTGTTGTGTCTAATCGTTTGTAATACATTCAGTCTTGTTAAAGATATGGGTAATTCATGGGTTTGGGTATTCATGCACTCAGGCACACAGACATACAGTCAGTATATACTGTAGTGTTTGACTGATTGAGTTACTATCCAAACCCTCTCCATGACAGCTCCATAACTGATAAAGTACATAGTATGTCATGTCAGTCTTAAATAAATTGTTCAGCAATATTGGCCAGAATCCAATATTGGCCAGCAAGTTATTTATTGAAAGTATTTAGGGGTTTTGGATTGTTATCGGGAGAATATGTTCTGTTGAGATATTGATCAGTAACTGTGATGGGAAGTTCTGTTTCACAGGATAAGGAGAAAAAAAACTAACGAATGAAAGAACAGATAGAAAGCATGCACTGCTTCATTTTACATCGACCAAGGAATAATGTTTGTGAAATCCAGAAATCAAAGTGACAACACAAATACTTCCCTCATTGGATAAAAAAAAATACAATAAATTGACATGTGGAGTATTTTCTTCTCATTGGCTTCATAATTAGAGGAATTTGATTAGAGCATTATGTGGATCCAATAAGTATCACATCTGTTCTTCTATTAGTTATTAGGGTGAGGGAGAATACAGGTAAGCCGTGCTTAATGAGAAGTGACGGATTATAATCAATGCTGCTGTCATAATGAAATGAAATCTCGCAGAGCCCAGAATCGTTTCTATTTTAATTTAAACTTTGCTTCAATGGCTGCATTAGGGCAAATCTGGCTGGCTTAATCAACTTGAAATAGAATTGAGGAAAAGTCAATAAAGAATTAAATTACCTTCAAACAACAATATGAAAAAGTGCAGTGTTTTCTGTTTGCTGTCCTCAAGGACATTTAGCTGTGTTCTGGTTGGTTCTTTTGTATTTGAGAGGACATAGCTACATACACACGATTTCAGTTTGGTTTACCCCAACTTCATCCTTGGTGTGTCTACACTACCACAGCTGGGTAGTGTTTCATGTTGTGGTAGGTATGGAGGTGCGTCTGCTGGTGTAAAGAAAGACAGACAGCATCTCGTGAGTGTTTCAATACCTACAGGCCTGGTCTGAATGAACCGTACAGACTTGGCCATCGTCAGTCAGTCGGTGAGTGAGTCCTTTCTGTGAGTCCCACAGACAGACAGACAGACAGGCTGTAATACAGACACTCCCCACTAAGAGAGAGAGAGCAGCCGTTGGTGATGGTCTGACTAAGTGTGGGGTTGGGTTGGGGAGGAGCAAGCGAGGTGGTGACATGTGAGTGGTGCATGTACAGCATATACAGTATATATATATATATATATATATATATATATATATATATATATATATATATATATATATATGTATGGAGAACATGCATGCAGCATATGTAAAGAGCATTGGTCATGCACAGGCAGGAGACAACACTGAACACATTCAGCTCTCTAAGATTGGGGGTTTCAGGTAGTGGGAGGGAGGGGGTCCACTTGGTTCTAAGCTAATTTCTGACAACAAATGTTTCAGAATATTCATGACAAACTGGTTATTGTTTGAATCAAATTATCGGTTTACGTTTACGTTAGTTTGACATCAGTTGTAGTTACTGTTGTGGTTTGAAGTTATTCGCCAACTAGCCAACTAGCCAATATGCTGATACCATTGTAAATTCTGATCATGGCTACGTCCCACTACTTATAAACAGCTTCCTTTCCTTGTCTCTTTCCCTTCATGAATGCTGACACATAAAATGATTGGGTAGGTCTGGTAGCCATATTGCTCTAACCTATATAGTCCTTTAGATATCTGCAGTCATGGAGATACAGCCAGGAATCAAAGAGAGGAAACCATTCAAGACTAATGGGATGCTGTCCATCTTAGCTGATTTGTGTATCTTGTTTTTTCCCCCATAGAGGGGGTGCTAGCTAGGGACTGCACCTCAGGAGAATTCCACATCAATCAATACGTCGATTGATAGGTGGATTGATGTGGAATGGGCTGGGGCTCTGAATGCACTTTGGCTTGTTCAATACCTGTGTATGTCTGAAATGACACCCCCGATTCCCTACATAGTGCACACACTTTGACCAGGGCCCATAGATCTCGGGTCAAAAGTAGTGCACTGTAGAGGGAATAGGGTGCCATTTCACACGCAGCCTTGGTGTGTGCGTCTCCTGTTATTCTCCCGAGTTGCAGTCCCAGCTGGCTGCTGTGGTAACACCAGACTACGTCTCTAGACGTCTCTCTCTGTGCTCCAGGGGCGACTGGCTGCAGCAGATAATATCCAGCGCTCATATTAAACTGACCTCACTGACATTATTCCACCACTGAGATCCGGGCACTTTCATAAACTCTATATGCCATTTATGTATAATGCATAGGGGCAAAAACATGTTTTGTATGCATGCACAGGCGTATGGCTGCTATCTAGGCTTATCTTGTTGAAGGTGAATTAGTCCACCTCCACACTGAGCAATTCTAGACAATAAGGCAGAGAGCTATTGCTATTTCCTTTAGGGAGGAAAACAACAGGGAATTAGACTAACCCTGGCATAATGAACATTTCCAAACCAATTATGACTGATCCTTCACTTAATGAATAATGGAGGACCTAAATCAGAAATGAACATTTAAAACCAAGTGGACTTTAGGGAGGGATATGATAAGACATAGCAAAGCATCAAGCAGTTTCTGTGTTTTCTTTTCTGCTTTGAATTTACTTACTAACTGGACCAATGCTATTGGGGATACCTGCAAGACAAAGACAAAAAACAGTTGACATTGAGAGATTAGTCATGTACATTTCATTCTATTTTAACAAACTGTAAATTGCAGTTTAGGACATTGTTTGCATTCATTTAAAAACATTGAATGTAATCTTGTAAACAGCAGATAAATATGAGGAAATATTACCCCCACGCACGCACATACACTCACACAAGATAGCACGGAGACACACCAGACTAAATAAAAAACCAAAACTCCTGATTTTGGACAAACTTTATCCCAACAATGTCTCGCTCTGTCGTTGAGCGTAGACATTAGTTGTATCATTATCCCAGTCTGTCGATACAACAGACCGACTGTCTGATGTGCCAGCTCCCTCTCTGAACAGATAACACAGTCAGACAGACACATCCCCATGGCGACCAGATCTTTCACACAGCAGACTATTTGCCCTGCATAGATCTCAGAGACTCACTGAGCTTTATAGACCAGCACGGTCCCAGGCTGACGAATGTGACTGACTGAGTCTTAAAAGTCCTCATAAATCCCACAGTAGTAGAGAATCAATTGGTGGTGGATATTTGGATCATGTAGATGTGATTCTTGTTATGATGAGGTATGCTGGGTTGTTGGTAACACGTAGATTTTGCGTTTCTCTAATTTGTCCGTTTGCACTATACTTCTCTCTGAGCGCCTCCCCCTATGAGGGCATTTGTCTGTCTGTCAGTGTCTGTCGGTAAACAAACAACGACAAACAAGCCGTAACAACAGGAAGCGGAGCCACGCTGCGCTCTGCAAATGGAGGAAATAAATAAATAAAGCCATAGATAAATAAATAAACAAGGTCTGTCTGGGTTCTCTCTCTCTCCCTGTGTCTCCATCGCACATCTTCCCCCAAACACCGAGGAGATATGGAGACATCTGTGATCTGTTGTCTTTTGTTTCTCCTTCATCAAATGGAGGCCTCTCAGTCATTCAGTCAACAGCGCTTGGTGTGCCTGGAGGATTACCTCATCATTCTCCTTCTGTCTACAAAGGGGGTCTGCATAACATAATGTGTATGTGTATGTGTCTGCTTGTGTGTGGATGTGTTTTTGTGTGTCTGCATGTCCACACACATGTGTGTGTGTGTGTTTGTGTGCAAGCAAGCAAGCTCTGGCCAGCCATAAGCCATCGATCCACCTCACATCATCTAATCTCTCTCTCTCTGATCCCGGCTCAACAGGCATAGTTAGGAGCCAAATGTATGACTTATTGGCGAGGTGTGTGGGGAGTGGGGAGGCAGGAGGCAGACAGGTAAATGAACACAGAATTGTAGTAGACTCTGGAGGCAGACTACCTGAGAGGGAAAGGACGCCAACCAGAGAAGGGCACAGCAAATGCACACACTCGCACTCACACTCGCACGCACACTCGCTCGCACGCACACTCGCACGCACTCGCACGCACACGCACACGCACACACACACACACACACACACACACACACACACACACACACACACACACACACACGCACACACACACATTATGCAATCCCATTCAGTGAATCACAGCTGAAAATAAAGAATGCTGGCTTCCGATACATCCTGATACTTCTTTCATAGAGAATAAAGAGAGGTTTCAAAGCCCAGTGTTAGCTCTAAATGTTTAGCCTATACAACAAGTATTGAAAGAAATGCAATATTCAAACTGTACAGTATATCTATTATTTTTATTGCATATCGGAATAACTGAGCCTAGGTGAATCGGGGAAGTAGGTATTAAAGAGTTTTGTCATGTTATGTTGCTAGTAGATGATAAAAACACAGATAGCCAACTATCTAAGTGCACCGGGCCCATGCAAAAGGAACTGCCCCACTCACACGGCTCTAGCACGGAGTTTGGGGATGGAATAAGCTAGAAGGCAAGCTACAACTGGATTTGGGATGATGTGGGTCTTCACCGTCTTTAGTGGACAGAGGCTTCACTCCTGCTCATGTAGTGCTCCTATTTACATGTACAGTTGAAGTCGGAAGTTTACATTCACTTTGGTTGGAGTCCTTAAAACTCGTTTTTCAACCACTCCACAAATTTCTTGTTAACAAACTATAGTTTTGGCAAGTCGGTTAGGACATATACTTTGTGCATGACACAAGTAATTTTTCCAACAATTGTTCATAGACAGATTATTTCACTTATAATTCACTGTATCACAATTCCAGTGGGTCAAAAGTTTACATACACTAAGTACACTGTGCCTTTAAACAGCTTGGAAAATTCCAGAAAAAGATGTCATGGCTTTAGAAGCTTCTGATAGGCTAATTGA
This sequence comes from Oncorhynchus mykiss, assembly GCF_057628025.1. NCBI lineage: Eukaryota > Metazoa > Chordata > Actinopteri > Salmoniformes > Salmonidae > Oncorhynchus > Oncorhynchus mykiss. Next base: position 21,934,560 of record NC_143032.1, read on the forward strand.
CATGATTTGAGTCAATTGGAGGTGTACCTATGGATGTATTTCAAGGCCTATCTTCAAACTCAGTGCCTCTTTGCTTGACATCATGGGAAAATCAAAAGACCCACTGGGAATGTGATGAAAGAAATAAAAGATGAAAGATATAATTATCTCTACTATTATTCTGACATTTCACATTCTTCAAATAAAGTGGTGATCCTAACTGACCTAAAACAGGGAATGTTTACTAGGATTAAATGTCAGGAATTGTGAAAAACTGACTTTAAATGTATTTGGCTAAGGTGTATGTAAACTTCCGACTTCAACTGTATGTCACTTATCCGAACACTTTTCCGACTTGATAAAATACACATTTCTCGCAAAATACACATTTTATATGTCGTATTTGGACTTTAGTTGAAAGGATGAAACTAATCAGAATGTTTAACAGCAACCTCATTCTGCAATCTTCCCTTTAATTATTCTAAATAAATATTAGAAAATGATTTAGAGCTGAGGGGATATGCATGAGCCCTAATAGTTTATAGTTCTTAGAGTAAGTATTTTACTTTATTGGAACATTTTCCGTTTATTTTATTTTAATTGTTTTATTGCAACCATCAATTGCAAAATACAGGTAGAGACTAGATTACATTATTTCTAAGTAAATCTATTCAGAGTAGAATTTAAACTGCATTGCATTGAAATGTAGCACTTTGTCCATCAGGCTACTGAACTCAAAAACATCCATTTGATGAATTAACGGTTGTCAATACAAGAAAGACATTCAATCCTTCACTTCACACAATTTAGGGTATTCATCCAACAACCTTTTCTTTGACAGGTCACGGCCATAGCAGCATTGCCTGTCAATGTAATTATTATACCTATGAACAACTAGCAGGCAGGAAAGCAGATGTTGGAGATTGTATGTCGCTTCATTACATTAACTTTCAATTACCATCATTTCCAATCCCATTCACCTGCCCATATTCCCAATTACTAGTCATAACATAATCTATGTCTGTGTGTGTGTGTGTGTGTGTGTGTAGGTGTGTGTGTGTGTGTCTGCATCTCTCCATTATGCTCCATAACATAATCTAATTGTGCACAGGAAGAGCATTAGTGTGCTTATGTTTATGGAGTGCTCCATAGATTTTTATGATCTACACTTCTCAGTCACTTCTCAGTATCTCAGAGGTCACTTCTCAGTCTTTCAGAGGTCACTTCTCAGTCTCTCAGAGGTCACTTCTCAGTCTCTCAGAGGTCACTTCTCAGTCTCTCATAAGTCACTTCACAGTCTCTCAGAGGACATTTCTCAGTCTCTCAGTGGTCACTTCTCAGTCTCTCAGAGGTCACTTCTCAGTCGCATCTCAGTCTCTCAGTCTCTTCTCAGTCTCTCAGAGGTCACATCTCAGTCACTTCTAAGTCTCTCAGAGGTCACCTCTCAGTCACTTCTCAGTCTCTCAGTGGTCACTTCTCAGTCTCTCAGAGGTCACTTCTCAGTCTCTTCTCAGCCTCTCAGAGGTCTCTTCTCAGTCTCTCAGAGGGCACTTCTCAGTCTCTTCTCAGTCTCTCAGAGGTCACTTCTCAGTCTCTCAGAGGTCACTTCTCAGTCTCTCAGTGGTCACTTCTCAGTCTCCCAGAGGTCACTTCTCAGTCTCTCAGAGGTCACTTCTCAGTCTCTTCTCAGTCTCTCAGAGGTCACCTCTCAGTCACTTCTCAGTCTCTCAGTGGTCACTTCTCAGTCTCTCAGAGGTCACTTCTCAGTCTCTTCTCAGCCTCTCAGAGGTCTCTTCTCAGTCTCTCAGAGGGCACTTCTCAGTCTCTTCTCAGTCTCTCAGAGGTCACATCTCAGTCTCCCAGAGGTCACTTCTCAGTCTCTCAGTGGTCACTTCTCAGTCGCCTCTCAGTCTCTCAGAGGTCACTTCTCAGTCACTTGTCAGTCTCCCAGTGCTCACTTCTCAGTCACTTCTCAGTCTCTCAGAGGTCTCTTCTCAGTCTCTCAGGGGTCATTTCTCAGTCACTTCTCAGTCTCTCAGAGGTCACTTCTCAGTCTCTCAGAGGTCTCTTCTCAGTCTCTCAGAGGTCTCTTCTCAGTCTCTCAAAGGTCACTTCTCAGTCTCTCAGAGGTCACTTCTCAGTCCCCCAGAGGTCACTTCTCAGTCTCCCAGAGGTCACTTCTCAGTCTCTCAGCGGTCACTTCTCAGTCGCTTCTCAGTCTCTCAGAGGTAAATTCTCAGTCACTTCTCAGTCTCTCAGTGGTCACTTCTCAGTCAATTCTCAGTTTCTCAGAGGTCACTTCTCAGTCTCTCAGAGGTCACTTCTCTGTCTCTTCTCAGTCTCTCAGAGGTCAATTCTCTGTCTCTTCTCAGTCTCTCAGAGATCACATCTCAGTCTCTAAGAGGTCTCTTCTCAATCTCTAAGAGGTCACTTCTCAGTCTCTCAGAGGTCTCTTCTCAGTCTCTCAGAGGTGACTTCTCAGTCTCTTCTCAGTCTCTCAGAGTCCACTTCTCAGTCTCTTCTCAGTCTCTCAGAGGTCACTTCTCAGTCACTTCTCAGTCTCTGAGAGTTCACTTCTCAGTCTCTTCTCAGTCTCTCAGAGGTCACTTCTCAGTCACTTCTCAGTTTCTCAGAGGTCACTTCTCAGTCTCTCAGAGGTCACTTCTCTGTCTCTTCTCAGTCTCTCAGAGGTCAATTATCTGTCTCTTCTCAGTCTCTCAGAGGTCACATCTCAGTCTCTCAGAGGTCTCTTCTCAGTCTCTAAGAGGACACTTCTCAGTCTCTCAGAGGTCTCTTCTCAGTCTCTCAGAGGTCACTTCTCAGTCTCTTCTCAGTCTCTCAGAGGTCACTTCTCAGTCACTTCTAAGTCTCCCAGAGGTCACTTCTCAGTCTCTTCTCAGTCTCTCAGAGGTCACTTCTCAGTCACTTCTCAGTCTCTCAGTGGTCACTTCTCAGTCTCTCAGAGGTCACTTCTCATTCTCTTCTCAGTCTCTCAGAGGTACTTCTCAGTCTCTCAGAGGTCACTTCTCAGTCTCTCAGAGGTCACTTCTCAGTCTCCCAGAGGTCACTTCTCAGTCATTCAGAGGTCACTTCTAAGTCTCTCAGAGGACACTTCTCGGTCTCTTCTCAGTCTCTCAGAGGTCACTTCTCAATCACTTCTCAGTCTCTCAGTGGTCACTTCTGAGTCTCCCAGAGGTCACTTCTCAGTCTCTTCTCAGTCTCTCAGTGGTCACTTCTGAGTCTCTCAGAGGTCACTTCTCAGTCAATTCTCAGTCTCTCAGTGGTCACTTCTCAGTCTCTCAGAGGTCACTTCTCATTCTCTCAGAGGTCACTTCTCAGTATCTTCTCAGTCTCTCACAGGTCATTTCTCAGTCTCTCAGAGGTCACTTCTCAGTACCTTCTCAATCTCTCAGAGGTCACTTCTCAGTCTCTCAGAGGTCACTTCTCAGTAACTTCTCAGTCTCTCAGAGGTCACTTCTCAGTATCTTCTCAATCTCTCAGAGGTCACTTCTCAGTCTCTCAGAGGTCACTTCTCAGTAACTTCTCAGTCTCTTCTCAGTCTTTCAGAGGTCACTTCTCAGTCACTTCTCACTCTCAGAGGTCACTTCTCAGTCTCTCAGAGGTCACTTCTCAGTCTCTCAGAGGTCACTTCTCAGTCTCTTCTCAGTCTCTAAGAGGTCACTTCTCAGTCTCTCAGAGGTCACTTCTCAGTCACTTCTCAGTCTCTCAGAGGTCACTTCTCAGTATCTTCTCAGTCTCTCAGAGGTCACCTCTCAGTCTCTCAGAGGTCACTTCTCAGTCACTTCTCAGTCTCTCAGAGGTCACTTCTCAGTCTCTCAGAGGTCACATCACGGTCTCTCAGAGGTCACTTCTCAGTATCTTCTCAGTCACTCAGAGGTCACTTCTAAGACTCTCAGAGGTCACTTCTCAGTCACTTCTCAGTCTCTCAGTGGTCACTTCTGAGTCTCCCAGAGGTCACTTCTCAGTGATCACTTCTCAGTCTCTCAGTGGTCACTTCTCAGTCTCTAAGAGGTCACTTCTCAGTCACTTCTCAGTTTCTCAGAGGTCACTTCTCAGTCTCTTCTCAGTCTCTCAGAGGTCACTTCTCAGTCACTTCTCAGTTTCTCAGAGGTCACTTCTCAGTCTCTTCTCAGTCTCTCAGAGGTCACTTCTCAGTCACTTCTCAGTCTCTCAGAGGTCACTTCTCAGTCAATTCTCAGTCTCTCAGTGGTCACTTCTCAGTCTCTCAGAGGTCACTTCTCAGTCACTTCTCAGTCTCTCAGTGGTCCCTGCTCAGTCTCTCAGAGGCAACTTCTCAGTCTCTCAGAGGTCAATTTTCAGTATCTCAGAGGTCACTTCTCAGTCACTCAGAGGTCACTTCTAAGTCTCTCAGAGGTCACTTCTCAGTCTCTCAGAGGGAACTTCTCAATCACTTCTCAGTCTCTCAGTGGTCACTTCTGAGTCTCCCAGAGGTCACTTCTCAGTCACTTCTCAGTCTCTCAGTGGTCACTTCTCAGTCTCTCAGAGGTCACTTCTCAGTCACTTGTCAGTTTCTCAGAGGTCACTTCTCAGTCTCTCAGAGGTCACTTCTCAGTCACTTCTCAGTCTCTCAGAGGCCACTTCTCAGTCAATTCTCAGTCTCTCAGTGGTCACTTCTCAGTCACTTCTCAGTCTCTCAGTGGTCAACTTCTCAGTCTCTCAGAGGTCACTTCTCAGTATCTTCTCAATCTCTCAGAGGTCACTTCTCAGTCTCTCAGAGGTCACTTCTCAGTAACTTCTCAGTCTCTTCTCAGTCTTTCAGAGGTCACTTCTCAGTCTCTCAGAGGTCACTTCTCAGTCTCTCAGAGGTCACTTCTCAGTCTCTTCTCAGTCTCTAAGAGGTCACTTCTCAGTCTCTCAGAGGTCACTTCTCAGTCACTTCTCAGTCTCTCAGAGGTCACTTCTCAGTCTCTCAGAGGTCACTTCACAGTCTCTCAGAGGTCACTTCTCAGTATCTTCTCAGTCTCTCAGAGGTCACCTCTCAGTCTCTCAGAGGTCACTTCTCAGTCACTTCTCAGTCTCTCAGAGGTCACTTCTCAGTCTCTCAGAGGTCACATCACGGTCTCTCAGAGGTCACTTCTCAGTATCTTCTCAGTCACTCAGAGGTCACTTCTAAGACTCTCGGAGGTCACTTCTCAGTCACTTCTCAGTCTCTCAGTGGTCACTTCTGAGTCTCCCAGAGGTCACTTCTCAGTGATCACTTCTCAGTCTCTCAGTGGTCACTTCTCAGTCTCTAAGAGGTCACTTCTCAGTCACTTCTCAGTTTCTCAGAGGTCACTTCTCAGTCTCTTCTCAGTCTCTCAGAGGTCACTTCTCAGTCACTTCTCAGTTTCTCAGAGGTCACTTCTCAGTCTCTTCTCAGTCTCTCAGAGGTCACTTCTCAGTCACTTCTCAGTCTCTCAGAGGTCACTTCTCAGTCAACTCTCAGTCTCTCAGTGGTCACTTCTCAGTCTCTCAGAGGTCACTTCTCAGTCACTTCTCAGTCTCTCAGTGGTCCCTGCTCAGTCTCTCAGAGGCAACTTCTCAGTCTCTCAGAGGTCAATTTTCAGTATCTCAGAGGTCACTTCTCAGTCACTCAGAGGTCACTTCTAAGTCTCTCAGAGGTCACTTCTCAGTCTCTCAGAGGGAACTTCTCAATCACTTCTCAGTCTCTCAGTGGTCACTTCTGAGTCTCCCAGAGGTCACTTCTCAGTCACTTCTCAGTCTCTCAGTGGTCACTTCTCAGTCTCTCAGAGGTCACTTCTCAGTCACTTGTCAGTTTCTCAGAGGTCACTTCTCAGTCTCTCAGAGGTCACTTCTCAGTCACTTCTCAGTCTCTCAGAGGCCACTTCTCAGTCAATTCTCAGTCTCTCAGTGGTCACTTCTCAGTCTCTCAAAGGTCACTTCTCAGTCACTTCTCAGTCTCTCAGTGGTCAACTTCTCAGTCTCTCAGAGGTCACGTCTCAGTCTCTTCTCAGTCTATCAGAGGTCACTTCTCAATCACTTCTCAGTCTCTCAGTGGTCACTTCTGAGTCTCCCAGAGGTCACTTCTCAGTGGTCACTTCTCAGTCTCTCAGTGGTCACTTCTCAGTTTCTCAGAGGTCACTTGTCAGTCTCTTCTCAGTCTCTCAGAGGTCACTCCTCAGTCACTTCTCAGTTTCTCAGAGGTCACTTCTCAGTCTCTTCTCAGTCTCTCAGAGGTCACTTCTCAGTCACTTCTCAGTCTCTCAGAGGTCACTTCTCAGTCACTTCTCAGTCTCTCAGTGGTCCCTGCTCAGTCTCTCAGAGGTCACTTCTCAGTCTCTCAGAGGTCACATCACGGTCTCTCAGAGGTCACTTCTCAGTATCTTCTCAGTCACTCAGAGGTCACTTCTAAGACTCTCAGAGGTCACTTCTCAGTCTCTTCTCAGTCTCTCAGAGGTCACTTCTCAATCACTTCTCAGTCTCTCAGTGGTCACTTCTGAGTCTCCCAGAGGTCACTTCTCAGTGATCACTTCTCAGTCTCTCAGTGGTCACTTCTCAGTCTCTAAAAGGTCACTTCTCAGTCACTTCTCAGTTTCTCAGAGGTCACTTCTCAGTCTCTTCTCAGTCTCTCAGAGGTCACTTCTCAGTCACTTCTCAGTTTCTCAGAGGTCACTTCTCAGTCTCTTCTCAGTCTCTCAGAGGTCACTTCTCAGTCACTTCTCAGTCTCTCAGTGGTCACTTCTCAGTCTCTCAGAGGTCACTTCTCAGTCACTTCTCAGTCTCTCAGTGGTCCCTGCTCAGTCTCTCAGAGGTCACTTCTCAGTCTCTCAGAGGTCAATTTTCAGTATCTCAGAGATCACTTCTCAGTCACTCAGAGGTCACTTCTAAGTCTCTCAGAGGTCACTTCTCAGTCTCTCAGAGGGAACTTCTCAATCACTTCTCAGTGGTCACTTCTCAGTCTCTCAGTGGTCACTTCTCAGTTTCTCAGAGGTCACTTCTCAGTCTCTTCTCAGTCTCTCAGAGGTCACTTCTCATCAACTTCTCAGTTTCTCAGAGGTCACTTCTCAGTCTCTTCTCAGTCTCTCAGAGGTCACTTCTCAGTCACTTCTCAGTCTCTCAGAGGTCACTTCTCAGTCACTTCTCAGTCTCTCAGTGGTCCCTGCTCAGTCTCTCAGAGGTCACTTCTCAGTCTCTTCTCAGTCATTCAGAGGTCACTTCTCAGTCACTTCTCAGTCTCTCAGAGGTCACTTCTCAGTCAATTCTCAGTCACTCAGTGGTCACTTCTCAGTCTCTCAGAGGTCACTTCTCAGTCACTTCTCAGTCTCTCAGTGGTCCCTGCTCAGTCTCTCAGAGGGAACTTCTCAATCACTTCTCAGTGGTCACTTCTCAGTCTCTCAGTGGTCACTTCTCAGTTTCTCAGAGGTCACTTCTCAGTCTCTTCTCAGTCTCTCAGAGGTCACTTCTCATCAACTTCTCAGTTTCTCAGAGGTCACTTCTCAGTCTCTTCTCAGTCTCTCAGAGGTCACTTCTCAGTCACTTCTCAGTCTCTCAGAGGTCACTTCTCAGTCACTTCTCAGTCTCTCAGTGGTCCCTGCTCAGTCTCTCAGAGGTCACTTCTCAGTCTCTTCTCAGTCATTCAGAGGTCACTTCTCAGTCACTTCTCAGTCTCTCAGAGGTCACTTCTCAGTCAATTCTCAGTCACTCAGTGGTCACTTCTCAGTCTCTCAGAGGTCACTTCTCAGTCTCTTCTCAGTCTCTCAGAGGTTACTTCTCAATCACTTCTCAGTCTCTCAGTGGTCACTTCTCAGTCTCTAAGAGGTCACTTCTCAGTCACTTCTCAGTTTCTCAGAGGTCACTTTTCAGTCTCTTCTCAGTTTCTCAGAGGTCACTTCTCAGTCTCTTCTCAGTCTCTCAGAGGTCACTTCTCAGTCACTTCTCAGTCTCTCAGAGGTCACTTCTCAGTCAACTCTCAGTCTCTCAGTGGTCACTTCTCAGTCTCTCAGAGGTCACTTCTCAGTCACTTCTCAGTCTCTCAGTGGTCCCTGCTCAGTCTCTCAGAGGCAACTTCTCAGTCTCTCAGAGGTCAATTTTCAGTATCTCAGAGGTCACTTCTCAGTCACTCAGAGGTCACTTCTAAGTCTCTCAGAGGTCACTTCTCAGTCTCTCAGAGGGAACTTCTCAATCACTTCTCAGTCTCTCAGTGGTCACTTCTGAGTCTCCCAGAGGTCACTTCTCAGTCACTTCTCAGTCTCTCAGTGGTCACTTCTCAGTCTCTCAGAGGTCACTTCTCAGTCACTTGTCAGTTTCTCAGAGGTCACTTCTCAGTCTCTCAGAGGTCACTTCTCAGTCACTTCTCAGTCTCTCAGAGGCCACTTCTCAGTCAATTCTCAGTCTCTCAGTGGTCACTTCTCAGTCTCTCAAAGGTCACTTCTCAGTCACTTCTCAGTCTCTCAGTGGTCAACTTCTCAGTCTCTCAGAGGTCACGTCTCAGTCTCTTCTCAGTCTATCAGAGGTCACTTCTCAATCACTTCTCAGTCTCTCAGTGGTCACTTCTGAGTCTCCCAGAGGTCACTTCTCAGTGGTCACTTCTCAGTCTCTCAGTGGTCACTTCTCAGTTTCTCAGAGGTCACTTGTCAGTCTCTTCTCAGTCTCTCAGAGGTCACTCCTCAGTCACTTCTCAGTTTCTCAGAGGTCACTTCTCAGTCTCTTCTCAGTCTCTCAGAGGTCACTTCTCAGTCACTTCTCAGTCTCTCAGAGGTCACTTCTCAGTCACTTCTCAGTCTCTCAGTGGTCCCTGCTCAGTCTCTCAGAGGTCACTTCTCAGTCTCTCAGAGGTCACATCACGGTCTCTCAGAGGTCACTTCTCAGTATCTTCTCAGTCACTCAGAGGTCACTTCTAAGACTCTCAGAGGTCACTTCTCAGTCTCTTCTCAGTCTCTCAGAGGTCACTTCTCAATCACTTCTCAGTCTCTCAGTGGTCACTTCTGAGTCTCCCAGAGGTCACTTCTCAGTGATCACTTCTCAGTCTCTCAGTGGTCACTTCTCAGTCTCTAAAAGGTCACTTCTCAGTCACTTCTCAGTTTCTCAGAGGTCACTTCTCAGTCTCTTCTCAGTCTCTCAGAGGTCACTTCTCAGTCACTTCTCAGTTTCTCAGAGGTCACTTCTCAGTCTCTTCTCAGTCTCTCAGAGGTCACTTCTCAGTCACTTCTCAGTCTCTCAGTGGTCACTTCTCAGTCTCTCAGAGGTCACTTCTCAGTCACTTCTCAGTCTCTCAGTGGTCCCTGCTCAGTCTCTCAGAGGTCACTTCTCAGTCTCTCAGAGGTCAATTTTCAGTATCTCAGAGATCACTTCTCAGTCACTCAGAGGTCACTTCTAAGTCTCTCAGAGGTCACTTCTCAGTCTCTCAGAGGGAACTTCTCAATCACTTCTCAGTGGTCACTTCTCAGTCTCTCAGTGGTCACTTCTCAGTTTCTCAGAGGTCACTTCTCAGTCTCTTCTCAGTCTCTCAGAGGTCACTTCTCATCAACTTCTCAGTTTCTCAGAGGTCACTTCTCAGTCTCTTCTCAGTCTCTCAGAGGTCACTTCTCAGTCACTTCTCAGTCTCTCAGAGGTCACTTCTCAGTCACTTCTCAGTCTCTCAGTGGTCCCTGCTCAGTCTCTCAGAGGTCACTTCTCAGTCTCTCAGAGGTCACATCACGGTCTCTCAGAGGTCACTTCTCAGTATCTTCTCAGTCACTCAGAGGTCACTTCTAAGACTCTCAGAGGTCACTTCTCAGTCTCTTCTCAGTCTCTCAGAGGTCACTTCTCAATCACTTCTCAGTCTCTCAGTGGTCACTTCTGAGTCTCCCAGAGGTCACTTCTCAGTGATCACTTCTCAGTCTCTCAGTGGTCACTTCTCAGTCTCTAAAAGGTCACTTCTCAGTCACTTCTCAGTTTCTCAGAGGTCACTTCTCAGTCTCTTCTCAGTCTCTCAGAGGTCACTTCTCAGTCACTTCTCAGTTTCTCAGAGGTCACTTCTCAGTCTCTTCTCAGTCTCTCAGAGGTCACTTCTCAGTCACTTCTCAGTCTCTCAGTGGTCACTTCTCAGTCTCTCAGAGGTCACTTCTCAGTCACTTCTCAGTCTCTCAGTGGTCCCTGCTCAGTCTCTCAGAGGTCACTTCTCAGTCTCTCAGAGGTCAATTTTCAGTATCTCAGAGATCACTTCTCAGTCACTCAGAGGTCACTTCTAAGTCTCTCAGAGGTCACTTCTCAGTCTCTCAGAGGGAACTTCTCAATCACTTCTCAGTGGTCACTTCTCAGTCTCTCAGTGGTCACTTCTCAGTTTCTCAGAGGTCACTTCTCAGTCTCTTCTCAGTCTCTCAGAGGTCACTTCTCATCAACTTCTCAGTTTCTCAGAGGTCACTTCTCAGTCTCTTCTCAGTCTCTCAGAGGTCACTTCTCAGTCACTTCTCAGTCTCTCAGAGGTCACTTCTCAGTCACTTCTCAGTCTCTCAGTGGTCCCTGCTCAGTCTCTCAGAGGTCACTTCTCAGTCTCTTCTCAGTCATTCAGAGGTCACTTCTCAGTCACTTCTCAGTCTCTCAGAGGTCACTTCTCAGTCAATTCTCAGTCACTCAGTGGTCACTTCTCAGTCTCTCAGAGGTCACTTCTCAGTCTCTTCTCAGTCTCTCAGAGGTTACTTCTCAATCACTTCTCAGTCTCTCAGTGGTCACTTCTCAGTCTCTAAGAGGTCACTTCTCAGTCACTTCTCAGTTTCTCAGAGGTCACTTTTCAGTCTCTTCTCAGTCTCTCAGAGGTCACTTCTCAGTCACTTCTCAGTTTCTCAGAGGTCACTTCTCAGTCTCTTCTCAGTCTCTCAGAGGTCACTTCTCAGTCACTTCTCAGTCTCTCAGAGGTCACTTCTCAGTCACTTCTCAGTCTCTCAGTGGTCCCTGCTCAGTCTCTCAGAGGTCACTTCTCAGTCTCTTCTCAGTCATTCAGAGGTCACTTCTCAGTCACTTCTCAGTCTCTCAGAGGTCACTTCTCAGTCAATTCTCAGTCACTCAGTGGTCACTTCTCAGTCTCTCAGAGGTCACTTCTCAGTCTCTTCTCAGTCTCTCAGAGGTTACTTCTCAATCACTTCTCAGTCTCTCAGTGGTCACTTCTGAGTCTCCCAGAGGTCACTTCTCAGTGGTCACTTCTCAGTCTCTCAGTGGTCACTTCTCAGTCTCTAAGAGGTCACTTCTCAGTCACTTCTCAGTTTCTCAGAGGTCACTTTTCAGTCTCTTCTCAGTCTCTCAGAGGTCACTTCTCAGTCACTTCTCAGTTTCTCAGAGGTCACTTCTCAGTCTCTTCTCAGTCTCTCAGAGGTCACTTCTCAGTCACTTCTCAGTCTCTCAGAGGTCACTTCTCAGTCAATTATCAGTCTCTCAGAGGTCACTTCTCAGTCACTTCTCAGTCTCTCAGTGGTCCCTGCTCAGTCTCTCAGAGGTCACTTCTCAGTCTCTCAGAGGTCAATTTTCAGTATCTCAGAGGTCACTTCTCAGTCACTCAGAGGTCACTTCTAAGTCTCTCAGAGGTCACTTCTCAGTCTCTCAGAGGTAACTTCTCAATAACTTCTCAGTCTCTCAGTGGTCACTTCTGAGTCTCCCAGAGGTCACTTCTCAGTCACTTCTCAGTCTCTCAGTGGTCACTTCTCAGTCTCTCAGAGGTCACTTCTCAGTCACTTGTCAGTTTCTCAGAGGTCACTTCTCAGTCTCTCAGAGGTCACTTCTCAGTCACTTCTCAGTCTCTCAGAGGTCACTTCTCAGTCAATTCTCAGTCTCTCAGTGGTCACTTCTCAGTCTCTCAGAGGTCACTTCTCAGTCACTTCTCAGTCTCTCAGAGGTCAAATTTCAGTATCTCAGAGGTCACTTCTCAGTCACTCAGAGGTCACTTCTAAGTCTCTCAGAGGTCACTTCTCAGTCTCTTCTCAGTCTTTCAGAGGTCACTTCTCAATCACTTCTCAGACTCACAGTGGTCACTTCTGAGTCTCCCAGAGGTCACTTCTCAGTCACTTTTCAGTCTCTCAGAGGTCACTTCTCAGTCACTTCTCAGTTTCTCAGTCTCTCAGAGGTCACTTCTCAGTCTCTCAGAGGTCACTTCTCAGTCTCTCAGAGGTCACTTCTCAGTCTCTCAGAGGTCACTTCTCAGTATCTCAGAGGTCACTTCTCAGTCACTCAGAGGTCACTTCTAAGTCTCTCAGAGGTCACTTCTCAGTCTCTTCTCAGTCTCTCAGAGGTCACTTCTCAATCACTTCTCAGTCTCTCAGTGGTCACTTCTGAGTCTCCCAGAGGTCACTTCTCAGTCTCTTCTCAGTCTTTCAGAGGTCACTTCTCAGTCACTTCTCAGTCTCTCAGAGGTCACTTCTCAGTCAATTCTCAGTCACTCAGTGGTCACTTCTCAGTCTCTCAGAGGTCACTTCTCAGTCTCTTCTCAGTCTCTCAGTGGTCGCTTCTGAGTCTCCCAGAGGTCACTTCTCAGTCACTTCTCAGTCTCTCAGAGGTCACTTCTCAGTCACTTCTCAGTTTCTCAGAGGTCACTTCTCAGTCTCTTCTCAGTCTTTCAGAGGTCACTTCTCAGTCACTTCTCAGTCTTTCAGAGGTCACTTCTCAGTCACTTCTCAGTCTCTCAGAGGTCACTTCTCAGTCAATTCTCAGTCACTTAGAGGTCACTTCTCAGTCACTCTGAGGTCACTTCTAAGTCTCTCAGAGGCCCCTCTCAGTCTCTTCTCAGTCTCTCAGAGGTCACTTCTCAATCACTTCTCAGTCTCTCAGTGGTCACTTCTGAGTCTCCCAGAGGTCACTTCTCAGTGGTCACTTCTCAGTCTCCCAGAGGTCACTTCTCAGTCACTTCTCAGTTTCTCAGAGGTCACTTCTCAGTCTCTTCTCAGTCTTTCAGAGGTCACTTCTCAGTCTCTTCTCAGTCTTTCAGAGGTCACTTCTCAGTCACTTCTCAGTCTCTCAGAGGTCACTTCTCAGTCAATTCTCAGTCACTCAGTGGTCACTTCTCAGTCTCTCAGAGGTCACTTCTCAGTCTCTTCTCAGTCTCTAAGAGGTCACTTCTCAGTCTCTCAGAGGTCACTTCTCAGACACTTCTCAGTCTCTCAGAGGTCACTTCTCAGTCTCTCAAATGTCACTTCTCAGTAACTTCTCAGTAACTTCTCAGTCTCTCAGAGGTCACTTCTCAGTCTCTTCTCAGTCTCTCAGAGCTCACTTCTCAGTCTCTCAGTGGTCACTGCTCAGTCACTTCTCAGTCTCTCATAAGTCACTTCTTAGTCACTTTTCAGTCTCTAAGAGGTCACTTCTCAGTCTCTCAGAGGTCACTTCTCATTCTCTCAGAGGTCACTTCTCAGTATCTTCTCAGTCTCTCAGAGGTCACTTCTCAGTCTCTCAAATGTCACTTCTCAGTAACTTCTCAGTAACTTCTCAGTCACTTCTCAGTCTCTCATAAGTCACTTCTTAGTCACTTCTCAGTCTATCAGCGGTCACTTCTCAGACTCTCAGAGGTAATTTCTCAGTCTCTTCTCAGTCTCTCAGAGGTCACTTCTCAGTCTCTCAGAGCTCACTTCTCAGTCTCTTCTCAGTCTTTCAGAGGTCACTTTTCAGTCTCTCAGAGGTCACTTCTCAGTCTCTCAGAGGTCACTTCTCAGACTCTTCTCAGTCTCTCAGAGGTCACTTCTTAGTCACTTCTCAGTCTCTCAGTGGTCCCTTCTCAGTCACTTCTCAGTTTCTCAGAGGTCACTTCTCAGTCTCTCAGTGGTCACTTCTCTGTCTCCCAGAGGTCACTTCTCAGTCTCTCAGTGGTCACTTCTCAGTCGCTTCTCAGTCTCTCAGAGGTCACTTCTCAGTCACTTCTCAGTTTCTAAGAGGTCACTTCTCATTCTCTCAAAGGTCACTTCTCAGTCGCTTCTCAGTCTCTCAGAGGTCACTTCTCAGTCTCTCAGAGGTCACCTCTCAGTCTCACAGAGGTCACCTCTCAGTCTCTCAGAGGTCACTTCTCAGTCTCTTCTCAGTCTCTCAGAGGTCACTTTTCAGACTCTTCTCAGTCTCTCAGAGTCCACTTCTCAGTCTCTTCTCAGTCTCTCAGAGGTCTCTTTTCAGTATCTCGGAGGTCACTTCTCAGTCACTTCTCAGTCTCTCAGAGGTCACTTCTCAGTCTCTTCTCAGTCTCTCAGTGGTCACTTCTCAGTCACTTCTCAGTCTCTCAGTGGTCACTTCTCAGTCACTTCTCAGTCTCTCAGTGGTCACTTCTCAGTCACTTCTCAGTCTCTCAGTGGTCACTTCTCAGTCTCTCAGAGGTCACTTCTCAGTCTCTCAGAGTCAACTTCTCAGTCTCTAAGACAGAAATTCATAAAAATTCCTACAATGTGATTTTCTGGATGTTTTTTCTTCTCAATTTTGCCTGTCATAGTTGAAGTGTACCTATGATGAAAATTACAGGCCTCTCTCATCTTTTTAAGTGGGAGAACTTGAACAATTGGTGGCTGACTAAATACTTTTTTGCCCCACTGTATACACAAGCACGGATACAGGCACAGATGCAGGCATGCATGGATGCAGGCAGGTACGTGCACACACACACACACACACACTCACACACATCCACTCATAACAGTAGAAAATCTGAAAATGGGCCAAATACAAAGTCTCAAACTCAGATTAATCTAGCTCTATCCACCAGCGACTAGTATCTGTACTGTATGATTGGCCAGACTTAAACTGTTCCCAGTCTCTCATTGAAGGGCCTATCTGCCAATTAGATATCCATGGACAGGGTTGGGTAGTTTACTTTCTAAATGTAATCTGTTTCAGTTATTAAATACCTGTCCAAAATTGTAATCAGTAACGTCAACATTTGGATTACACAGTAGCGTAATCTGATTACTTCCAGTTACTTTTGGAGTAATTTTCCTGTAAGAGGCATTAGAAGAAGAAAAAAATATCAATAAAATGCATTTGGTGTGTTATACTGGTCACTGACTTGTGGTCAGACTCATTCAGGTGGAACAAACTTAAATGTATGCCTTTTTTCGATTATGAATTGAATGTCATTGAGGAAACAGAAAGGTGTCATAATGTATTTTTCCCGCAAACCTTCTTTCTGAATTCAAAAGTAATCTAAGAAGTAATCATCTTGTAATCAAAAGAATCTGTAATCTAAATGAAATATTTCATCTGGTAAAGTAATGTATTATAGTTACAGTTTTTTGGTAGTTAGATTACATGTTTGTTGGTGGTTGGCTTTTTTCCCCCTGACTGTCTTTTTTTTCTGTCATTGCAGTGATAGTAGAATGCCTATTTGTGTCATTGCAGTGATAGTAGAATGCCTATTTGTGTCATTGCAGTGATAGTAGAATACCTATTTGTGTCATTGCTGTGATAGTAGAATGCCTATTTGTGTCATTGCAGTGATAGTATAATGCCTATTTGTGTCATTGCAGTGATAGTAGAATGCCTATTTGTGTCATTGCAGTGATAGTAGAATGCCTATTTGTGTCATTGCAGTGATAGTAGAATGCCTATTTGTGTCATTGCAGTGATAGTATAATGCCTATTTGTGTCATTGCAGTGATATTAGAATGTCTATTTGTGTCATTGCAGTGATAGTAGAATGCCTATTTGTGTCATTGCAGTGATAGTAGAATGTCTATTTGTGTCATTGCAGTGATAGTATAATGCCTATTTGTGTCATTGCAGTGATATTAGAATGTCTATTTGTGTCATTGCAGTGATAGTAGAATACCTATTTGTGTCATTGCAGTGATAGTAGAATGTCTATTTGTGTCATTGCAGTGATAGTAGAATGTCTATTTGTGTCATTGCAGTGATAGTAGAATGTCTATTTGTGTCATTGCAGTGATAGTAGAATGTCTATTTGTGTCATTGCAGTGATAGTAGAATGTCTATTTGTGTCATTGCTGTGATAGTAGAATGCCTATTTGTGTCATTGCAGTGATAGTATAATGCCTATTTGTGTCATTGCAGTGATAGTATAATGCCTGTTTGTGTCATTGCAGTGATAGTATAATGCCTACTTGTGTCATTGCAGTGATAGTAGAATGCCTATTTGTGTCATTGCAGTGATAGTAGAATGCCTGTTTGTGTCATTGCAGTGATAGTATAATGCCTACTTGTGTCATTGCAGTGATAGTAGAATGCCTATTTGTGTCATTGCAGTGATAGTAGAATGCCTATTTGTGTCATTGCAGTGATAGTATAATGCCTATTTGTGTCATTGCAGTGATAGTATAATGCCTATTTGTGTCATTGCAGTGATAATAGAATGCCTATTTGTGTCATTGCAGTGATAGTAGAATGCCTATTTGTGTCATTGCAGTGATAGTAGAATACCTATTTGTGTCATTGCAGTGATAGTAGAATGCCTATTTGTGTCATTGCAGTGATAGTAGAATACCTATTTGTGTCATTGCAGTGATAGTAGAATACCTATTTGTGTCATTGCAGTGATAGTAGAATGCCTATTTGTGTCATTGCAGTGATAGTAGAATGCCTATTTGTGTCATTGCTGTGATAGTATAATGCCTATTTGTGTCATTGCAGTGATAGTATAATGCCTATTTGTGTCATTGCAGTGATAATAGAATGCCTATTTGTGTCATTGCTGTGATAGTAGAATGCCTATTTCTGTCATTGCAGTGATAGTAGAATGCCTATTTGTGTCATTGCAGTGATATTAGAATGTCTATTTGTGTCATTGCAGTGATAGTAGAATACCTATTTGTGTCATTGCAGTGATAGTAGAATACCTATTTGTGTCATTGCAGTGATAGTAGAATACCTATTTGTGTCATTGCAGTGATAGTAGAATACCTATTTGTGTCATTGCAGTGATAGTAGAATACCTATTTGTGTCATTGCAGTAGAATTCTAGTAGAATACCTGCAAGCCTCATTATGTTTATTTCAACAGAACCCCATCCTGACCTTCACCAGGTCCCTGTGTCTTCCTGGACCTTCCACAACAGCTTATCTTCTACATTTCCACCGCAGGTAAAGTTGGCAATGACTTTCCCTGGCTGTCATCATTTCACAGACAATGGCAAGACAAAGGAGCTTATCATGGACGACAGGAAATGAAGGTCTGAACACGCCCCATTCACATCAACAGGGCTCTAGTGGAGCGGGTCGAGAGCTTCAAGTTCTTCGGTGTATACATCACCAAGGACCTATCACGGTCCAAACACACCAACAGAGTCGTGAAGAGGGCACGACAATACCTCCTCTGCCTCGGGAGGTTGAAAACATTTGGCATGGGCCCTCAGATCCTCAAAAAGTTTGACAGCTTCCCCATTGAGAGCATCTTGACTGGTTGCATCACAACTTGGTATGGCAACTGCTCGGCATCTGACCGCAAGACGCTACAGTGGGTAGTGCGTACGGCCAAGTACATCACTGGGGCTGCCATCCAGGACCTCTATACCAGGCGGTGTCAGAGGAAGCCCCTAAAAATTGTCAATGACTCCAGCCACCTAAGTCATAGGCTGTTTTCTCTGCTACGACACGACTAGCGGTACCAGAGCACCAAGTCTGGGACCAAAATGCTCCTGAACAGCTTCTAACCTCAAGCCATAAGACTGCTGAACAGTTCATCAAATGGCTACCTGAACTATATACATTGACCCCTTTTATAATAACATTTTTGTTGCACTGACTCTCTTGCACGGGCTCTATCTCCTTCTCCGGCACAGTCGGTATAGTAGGGACAGGCACCAGTAACCAGTTTGGATGGAGGTTTGGATGGAGGGAAGTTTGCCGATCCGTGCCACGGAAAAAGCAGCAGACATAATTTGATTGAATTCCTCTGGAGACGAATTCCAGCCTGCCCCCATCCTGAACACTCTCAACACTCGACCGCCTACATCTAAATGTCTTGTGGGGGAAAGGGGAATAGATCTATATCGAAGGTGGCAAGTGGTAAAGTGCATGTGTGCCGAGTTCGGAGGCACAGTTAAGATTCCGGGAATGAGGCACACAGAGACAGAATCCTGAGACGGAAGAAACAAATATTTGAAAGAAAGATTACCGTCGCAGCTGCAGCGAGCGAGATGCTGGAAAGGCAAAGTAAACAAGCCGGGTCTCGGGGGGGGTAATGGGGGGGGGGGGGGGGGTATGGAGGGAGGGAGGGAGAGAGGGAAAGGGAGAGAGGAAGAGATAGAGAGAATGGAGAAAGAGAGAGAATGAGAATGAAACGACAATAGAGGAGTGGGAACAGGATCAGCAGTCAGGAGACAATGCAAATAGCAGAGAGGAAATAGAGTAAAGCATCAACACCTAAAGAGGAGAGGGAAGATAAAGAACAGAGGGATGGGGGGAGGGGGGGTATTCGGATACAGAACTAGAACGCTGTATAATTAAATAATGCAGGGTGGGGAGGAGGGAGAGGCAGGGAGGAGAGGGAGGGGGGTGGTGAAGTAGGAGAGAGACATTGAGGGAGCGAGGGAGGCAGGGAAAGAGGGAGCGGAGAGCTCTTCTCTTCCCATCTCTGTATAGACACGATGGCCACCTAGGCCTTTAGGTATCACTAATTACAGTATCCATGGTACCACTCCAGACACGCTGCTGCAGACACCCTTCATTATAGCAGCTAGGGCTCAGGACCAGGCTGGGCTGGCTGCTTCAACAGGGCCAGACTGCGTTCAATCACTGACAGCAGCAGGAAATATAGTATCAGCCAACATGTTATAGGTGGTTTATGTTGATCTGTGTGGATCCCACTGTGTGGAAAGATTCATAGGAAACAATAGTGTATTTTCCTTCTAAATCTACATTTTGGCTGACTTGTTTTGCCATGTATACATGTTTTACGGGCGTTCAATTTAACAACATAATCCATTAACAATGTTACCTAACAATGCTTAGACATGTGGAATGTGGAAATGATACAGCACATACAGTGCCTTGCGAAAGTATTCGGCCCCCTTGAACTTTGCGACCTTTTGCCAACATTTCAGGCTTCAAACATAAATATATAAAACTGTATTTTTTTGTGAAGAATCAACAACAAGTGGGACACAATCATGAAGTGGAACGACATTTATTGGATATTTCAAACTTTTTTAACAAATCAAAAACTGAAAAACATGGCGAGCAAAATTATTCAGCCCCTTTACTTTCAGTGCAGCAAACTCTCTCCAGAAGTTCAGTGAGGATCTCTGAATGATCCAATGTTGACCTAAATGACTAATGATGATAAATACAATCCACCTGTGTGTAATCAAGTCTCCGTATAAATGCACCTGCACTGTGATAGTCTCAGAGGTCCGTTAAAAGCGCAGAGAGCATCATGAAGAATAAGGAACACACCAGGCAGGTCCGAGATACTGTTGTGAAGAAGTTTAAAGCCGGATTTGGATACAAAAAGATTTCCCAAGCTTTAAACATCCCAAGGAGCACTGTGCAAGCGATAATATTGAAATGGAAGGAGTATCAGACCACTGCAAATCTACCAAGACCTGGCCGTCCCTCTAAACTTTCAGCTCATACAAGGAGAAGACTGATCAGAGATGCAGCCAAGAGGCCCATGATCACTCTGAATGAATTGCAGAGATCTACAGCTGAGGTGGGAGACTCTGTCCATAGGACAACAATCAGTCGTATATTGCACAAATCTGGCCTTTATGGAAGAGTGGCAAGAAGAAAGCCATTTCTTAAAGATATCCATAAAAAGTGTCGTTTAAAGTTTGCCACAAGCCACCTGGGAGACACACCAAACATGTGGAAGAAGGTGCTCTGGTCAGATGAAACCAAAATTGAACTTTTTGGCAACAATGCAAAACGTTATGTTTGGCGTAAAAGCAACACAGCTGAACACACCATCCCCACTGTCAAACATGGTGGTGGCAGCATCATGGTTTGGGCCTGCTTTTCTTCAGCAGGGACAGGGAAGATGGTTAAAATTGATGGGAAGATGGATGGAGCCAAATACAGGACCATTCTGGAAGAAAACCTGATGGAGTCTGCAAAAGACCTGAGACTGGGACGGAGATTTGTCTTCCAACAAGACAATGATCCAAAACATAAAGCAAAATCTACAATGGAATGGTTCAAAAATAAACATATCCAGGTGTTAGAATGGCCAAGTCAAAGTCCAGACCTGAATCCAATCGAGAATCTGTGGAAAGAACTGAAAACTGCTGTTCACAAATGCTCTCCATCCAACCTCACTGAGCTCGAGCTGTTTTGCAAGGAGGAATGGGAAAAAATGTCAGTCTCTCGATGTGCAAAACTGATAGAGACATACCCCAAGCGACTTACAGCTGTAATCGCAGCAAAAGGTGGCGCTACAAAGTATTAACTTAAGGGGGCTGAATAATTTTGCACGCCCAATTTTTCAGTTTTTGATTTGTTAAAAAAGTTTGAAATATCCAATAAATGTCGTTCCACTTCATGATTGTGTCCCACTTGTTGTTGATTCTTCACAAAAAAATACAGTTTTATATCTTTATGTTTGAAGCCTGAAATGTGGCAAAAGGTCGCAAAGTTCAAGGTGGCCGAATACTTTCGCAAGGCACTGTACATGTTTAACATTTCACTGGTTTTACGATTGTGAAAAAGTATCTGTAATCTGCCTCTGAGAGTACAAAACATTAAGGACACCTGCTCTTTCCATGACAGACTGACCAGGGGACTCCAGGTGAAAGCTATGATCAATTATTGATGTCACTTATTAAATCCAGTGTATTTTCCTTCTAAATCTACATTTTGGCTGACTTGTTTTGCCATGTAATCCATGACAGTTACCTGTTCAAAACTGTAATCAATAACATAACTTTTAGATTGTCCAAACTCAGGAATGTTTACTTTTGGATTACTTCCCTTAAGAGGCATTAGAAGAAGACAAAAACGATTCATCAAACGCATTGGTGTGTCATGATAGTGGTCTCTGACTTGTGGTCAGACTCAAACTTGGAACAAACTTAAATTGCTTAAAACGTGCGCTTAAAATGCTGAATTTAATGTCACTGAGAAAACAGAAAGGTGTCATTATGCATTTTTGCAAACACAATTTCTGAAAGGGGTGGCAGGTAGCCTAGTGGTTAGAGTGTTGGCCCAGTAACCGAAAGGTTGCTGGATCGAATGCCTGAGCTGACAAGGCAAAAATCTGTCCTTCTGCCCCTGAACAAGGCAGTTAACCCACTGTTCCTAGGCCATCATTGTTCTTAACTGACTTGCCTAACAAAGTGCAGTGTTTTCAGTATGAAGTGATTGTGTTAGCGGTGTTATTGGCTAGCTCCTCTGAACAAAAGTGTCCTTACGAGAGACCATGTTTTTTTATGGCAGGTGAAATCGTACATCATTAGCTCATTATTATTGATGTATCCAAATAAATGTCACTAGAAAACAGCTTAAACAAATGCAAAGGCAGCTACTTTGCTGTTATTCTGTCTGCACTGTTTGACGTGACTGTAAGTTAGCCGTAGTTGGCTAGCTAGCAAGCAAGGGAAAATAACTTTGCCAGCCAGTATGGCAATGGAACACTTAGAATGAACGACTGGGTCGCGTCCATAGATACAGAACAAAAATACTTAACGACTGGGTCTCGCATCTCTGGCAACTGAACCAGTAGAACGAACCAGCTGGTTTGGGTAGCAACCTTAGATTTGTGTCAGGAATATATCTTGTGGAAGGATGAAATAGTACGAATAAATTCATCAAAATAATGTTTTTAATTAAAATATGTCAATCACTATTTGAATAGGGTATTAACAATAAGAGAATAAGACGCTTAAGTGATATTATCCTCAAACCCGGTGTTTGGAGGATATATTGGCACGATTCTCACGTCCTGACCTTAGTGAGCTTTTTATGTCTCTATTTTGGTTTGGTCAGGGTGTGATTTGGGTGGGCATTCTATGTTAATTTTTCTATGTTTTGTATTTTTTTGTTTTGGCCCGGTATGGTTCTCAATCAGGGACAGCTGTCTATCGTTGTCTCTGATTGGGAACCATACTTAGGTAGCCCTTTTTCCCACCTGTCTTTGTGGGTAGTTGTCTTTGTTTGTTGGCACTATAGCCTTTAGCTTCATGGTTGGTTTTTGGATTGTTTATTGTTTTGGTCGGCGTCATAATAATAAAAGGAATGCACCTTGGTCCTCTTCTTGCAACGGCCATGACAACAATGGTGTTAAGTCGTCCGAAAACCGGCTTCTCGGGCATTATCACTTAAACGTTTTATTCTCTTATTGCCATCACGCTGAACCACACCATTGGATTCAACAGTGAATAACACTGCTGTGACATCTGGTTGGTATGCGTTATTATACACTAATTAGAGAAGCAGAATGGTTTTCTCCTATTGTGACTGTCACCTCCTCCAGATACATGCTACAGTATTGCTGGTTAGGGGTTGGTAAGTCTGTTATAAGACATATATATGGTATCTGTTAAAGCTGCATGACTACTGTGTCTCCTCAACAGAGCCCATCGTATGGAGTAGGGGCTGATTCCAGATCTGCACTTATTGAAACTTCACCCCCGGAATCCATCGTACAATACAGTGCATGATCAAGCTTGGGACAAATCTTCCTAGATCCTGTTAGCACACTAGTGTACTTTACCCAGATAGGAAAGACTACTGTAACAGAGAGTTATTCAATGCTAACCTATTAAACTCTGACCCCCTCTGGTGGCATTAAAATCGAAAGCGGTAAAATCAATAAGTCACATAAAAGCTGATATCAGTTAGACGGCTTTGGCTTGCCTTTCCCCACGGACCAGGGTCTGTCACGGAGGAGGAGTAGAGGAATCCCTACAAATCCACCCGGGGATGTGTGTGTGTGTGTGTGTATGTCCATGGGGGACACGTCTGCCTCTGACTACTTTGATCTGAGCTCATTTACAACTCCTCTCGGCAAGATGTGAAGCTTTACATGTGGCTCCTGATCCTGAGGAATTAGAGATCAGAGGTGGGTTCGATATGACCGAGGAGCGTTTGGTACGACCGCACGTTTCGCTGACCACAGACCTGCCGTCCAACACGGACCACAAGGCAGGGAAGTGTGATGCAATACAGAGCCTGATAGACATGCTTTGTACCATAGTTGTTTTAAATGTGGGGGGTGGTTCCTGAGAAAGGCTATAACGTCGATGGTGTGTTTACGGTACGGCTATCAAGAGGCCATCATTTCAAACGGTCTACTTTAGGCCTGAGGTGTATCCATGACAACAGTGATCTCCTTATCATTGTATGTGGATAGATCTGAATGCTTGAACACTTCCATGGTGGTTTTACGGACGTTCAACATCACAACATAACAATAACAGTAACAATGTCACCTAACAATGCTTAGACATGTGGAATGTGGTATGATACAGTACATACATGTTTAACATTTCACTGGTTTTACGATTGCATGCCTCTGAGAGAACAAAATATTGAGGAAACCTGCTCTTTCCATGACAGACTGACCAGGTGACTCCAGGTGAAAGCTATGATCCCTTATTGATGTCACTTATTAAATCGACTTCAATCAGTGTAGATGAAGGGGAGGAGACAAGTTAAATAATAGTTTAAGCCTTGAGACAGTTGAGGCATGGATTGTGTATGTGTGCTATTCAGAGGGTGAATGGGTAAGACAAGATTTAAGTGCCTTTGAACGGGGTATGTTAGTAGATGTTTGTTTCATGAGCTGGAACACTGCTGGGATTTTCACTCTCAAACATTTCCTGTGTGTGTATCAAGAATGGCCCACCACCCAAAGGACATCCAGCCAACTTGACACAACTGTGGGTAGCATTGGAGTCAACATGGGCCAGCATCCCTGTGGAATGCCTAGGACACCTTGTAGAGTCCATGCCCTGACGAATTGAGGCTGTTCTGAGGGTGGTGCAACTCAATATTAGGAAGGTGTTCCTAATGTTTTGTACACTCAGTGTAGTTTTACACACTGTAACCTGCCTCTAGAACAGTCGTCACAGTTTTCACAGCTCACCAAGCTAGCCTTTTCAGTTCCTGTCTAGTTCCACCATTTGAGGAAGAAAGGTTTGAGACACACTACACCACTATCCTCCATCTTTCTTCCTTGCAACCCCTCGCACTAGAAGAATGAACTGCCATGGGTAATTCTCCAACTGATCCCTCTCCTTCTCTCTTCACTGACACACGGAAAGAGGGGTTAGAGAGAAATAAAGAGAGAGAGAGAGAGAGAGAGAGGGAGAAAGTAAGAGGGAGAGAGAAAGAGAGAGCGAGAGGGAGAAGGAGGGAGAGAGAGAGAGAGAGAGAGAGAGAGAGAGAGAGAGAGAGAGAGAGAGAGAGAGAAAGTAAGAGGGAGAGAGAAAGAGAGAGCGAGAGGGAGAAAGGGAGGGAGAGAGAGAGAGAGAGAGAGAGAGAGAGAGAGAGAGAGAGAGAGAAAGTAAGAGGGAGAGAGAAAGAGAGAGCGAGAGGGAGAAAGGGAGGGAGAGAGCGAGAATATTCCGAGGCCCCAGAAGGCAGAGTTATCCGTGACAGAGAGTGATGCCCACTTCCCATCCCTCCATCTCACCCGTCCCTTCCTTTCTCCATCACTTTCCCTCATTCACTCGGTCAGAAAGAACAAGCTTTTCTTCTTTTCCTTGTCGTATCTGTAGATTTAAAACGGCAACATACGTGTGGAATCATCCACTGTATCACCGTCCTCTAACATGAGTCATTGATCTCGTTACCACTTCACACGACTTGATGTGTATCATAAAAATACATTAAATCCTAACGAAATGTTTGATTTTGACTAATTTCTCTGTGTAGGATAGTGATATGCTCGATTGGTTGGGGGGACATTTAGATAGAGTTGTGAAATTGTCTGTGATTGCTTTTGAAATTACACACAGCATAAGAAGATTTTTCTGTTAGTATCATGCGTTTTCTTTATTCCAAGGGGAAAGGCACGCGTTCTTAGACCTCACAGTATTACTGCATTATGGATTTTTTCATAAAGTATAATAATATACTTTAAGGTAAGACTGTCTTTTATCATGAGGGTGAAGGGGACTGTGTGTGTGAGAGAGAGAACGTGTGTGTGTGTGTGTGTGTGTGTGTGTGTGTGTGTGTGTGTGTGTGTGTGTGTGTGTGTGTGTGTGTGTGTGTGTGTGTGTGTGTGTGTGTGTGTGTGGCATCCACATTGGCATTTTTAATAACGTGCTGTCAATCTCAGTCTCAGAATGACCATTTTGCTAACACTCCCTAAGACTCATAACTCTCTCCACCTGGGAGGGAGAATACTTTTTTTTACATCATCACCCAGCAGCCAAGAGATCACTAATGGAGAAAAACATCCAGCCAAACGCAATAACAGACCTGCCTATGATAAACCCTACAGGCTCAGAAATGCCAACACAATCAAACCATCACCAACAGCATCAAAAAATGACTGGTTGTGCCTTCAACATGTCCTTGGCAATAATGATCCTCTCTCTTCCTTTTCTTCTGGGTATTCAGTAACCCCCTGTCTATGTTAAAATGGCAACTTGCCCTATAAGGTGTGTCTCGGAGGCATATGCCATTTATTTGACAGCGCTAGCTGGCTTCCGTCTGGCCAAACAGGGTTTATGGCGGAGGAGGGGAGGAGGGTGGTACAGAAGGAAGCATCTGCCACCTGTGTGTGTGTGTGTGTGTGTGTGTGTGTGTGTGTGTGTGTGTGTGTGTGTGTGTGTGTGTGTGTGTGTGTGTGTGTGTCCATGGGAGACACGTCTGCCTCTGACTACTTTGATCTGGGCTCATTTACAACTCCTCCCTGCTAGATGTGAAACAGACCTTACGTCTGGCCAAACAAGGCTTATAGGGGAGGAGGGTGCTAAAGAAGGAAGCTCCTGCCACACTCTGGACACACACACACACACACACACACACACACACACACACACACACACACACACACACACATAGATTTTCCTAAAAATTTCCCTGAGCTGGAATAACCAGCTGCATTACATCACGTCTGTGCAGGCTACTGGCATCCTTGGCCCCTTTAGCCCCATCGCCATGAGCCTCACATCAGACATCCATCATGTGACCTGTTAAGAACAATGGAGGGAGAAAGACCCCATTTTCTGTTGTGAAAAGGCAGTGTACAAATACAAAGCTGTGAAAGAATGACATGAATACACTGTGGTTTGTTTAGTGCAGCAGCTAGACGTTGTAGAGGGGATGAAAAGATGAGAAGGAGACTAGGGTTAGAGTGGGATCTGGGATCTGTTGTAGTAAAGAGACGAAGACCTCTGGATTACATCCACCCCCTGATGAGAGAGAGGGAGACAGAGAGAGAGAGAGAGAGAGAGAGAGAGAGAGAGGGGGATGGGGGGGAGAGAAAGAGAGAGAGGGGAGAGAGAGAGAGATTGAGAGAGGGGGAGAAAGAGAGAGAGGGGGAGAGAGAGAGAGAGAGAGAGAGATAGAGAGAGAGAGAGGGAGAAAGAGAGAGCACGACCATCATGAGGTGTGTGAATTTGTGGGTGCTTCAGAGCATGAGTGCGAATACCTGCACCTGCGAGAAATATATTGTGCATATATGTGTGTATGTGTGTGTCTGCATTATGTGTTCATAATATCTATCTGCATCTGTTCATGTGTCTCTGTGCATGTGTGAATATATTTGTGCATGTGTATTTCTGTGCGTGTGTGTTGGTTACTCACAGGTATTTGCCGTGCCCTTGGGGATGGGTAGATAGGAGCCTGCGCTCCACGTCCTTCCCTGGTAGTTCCTCTTACAGCGGCCACAGTCCGGCCCCGTGGTGTTGTGCTCACACTCACAATTTAGCGTCTCTTTGTCAAACACACAACTATTGGCGTGAAGGTTACACTTGCACCTGTCGAGGAGGAAGAAGAAAAGAGAAAAGAGAAATCAACACCTGTGGAATTTTCACTTTCAATTCCTGAGCTAAAATGTGGGATTGAAAGAAAAGAGCATGACAGAGAGGGAGGGAGGGAGGCAGGGAGGGAGGCAGGGAGGGAGGGAGGGAGGCAGGGAGGCAGGCAGGGAGGGAGGGAGGGAGGGAGGGAGGGAGGGAGGGAGGGAGGGAGGGAGGGAGGGAGGGCGGGCGGGCGGGCGGGCGGGCGGGCAGGCAGGGAGGGAGGGAGGGAGGGAGGCAGGCAGGCAGGCAGGCAGAGAGGCAGAGAGGCAGAGAGGCAGGCAGGCAGGCAGGCAGGCAGGCAGGCAGGCAGGCAGGCAGGCAGGCAGGCAGGGAGGGAGGGAGGGAGGGAGGGAGGGAGGGAGGGAGGGAGGGAGGGAGGGAGGGAGGGAGGGAGGGAGGGAGGGAGGGAGGCAGGCAGGCAGGCAGGCAGGGAGGCAGGCAGGCAGGCAGGCAGGCAGGCAGGCAGGCAGGCAGGCAGGGAGGGAGGGAGGGAGGGAGGGAGGGAGGGAGGGAGGGAGGGAGGGAGGGAGGGAGGGAGGGAGGGAGGGAGGGAGGGAGGGAGGGAGGGAGGGAGGGGACAAAGAGTAAGTATTTGGACAGTACAGAAGGGTTTCCTTGAGGATGATTTGCATGTGAACACAGAAACAGAGACAGAGGTATTCTCAGTTTCAGGAGAACAACTTCAAACAGCACACACAGCGCCAAGGATTCCTCAAAAGAGTCTGCATCATTATTTTCCCTCTTTCTTCTGCCATGAAAGATGACTTATTTATAATTGTCTCACTGGAGGAAGTGTAATTGCAGTAAGGTCACATTTAACTAAGCGAGAGTGAGAGAATGTGAGAAAGGGGAGAGAGAGATAGATAGAGAGAAAGATCAGAGAGAGAGAGAGAGACTAAATGAAACAAGTATAGTGGAATTGTTCAACAAACCGGGGAGAAGAGATTTGTAGTCACCCCCCCTTCTCTCTCTCTGAGTTTGTACACATCAGCTGCTTCAAGGGTGTTAAAGAGCAGGACCACTCTTATTTTGGCAAAGAAAAAGAAAACTAGGTCTTTAAAAGAGGCTCAGGCATTCACATAAACAAACTAGTGAATTCCTATTCTCATCCCACTACAATTGTAATATTACAGCACAACAACATAGTCATGTCTAGTCAATACTCAAAGTGACCACTGGGGACATACAAACTTTATGCCAAGTACACATCTCTAATCCTGACAATGGCACTTGACACAGAGGAAGTCTAAAAACAGCTTGCATTGATTTTGTTACAACGAGTCAAGGAGGTTGCAATTGTGTTTTGCGATACACTGTGATCTCTATCCATCCTAGGAGAAACAGAAATGGAGGTGGTAGTGTTGACTTGGAGTACTGGCGTTGGGAGGTAACTCTACTCCTCTGCTGGGACTGTGTGCGCAAGGTAATATCGTGTATGTGTTGGTGTCCACGTGCGGCCTCAACCTTGGCCTCCCATCGCAGATGAGAGGAGAGTCGTCGTCACTCAGCTCTCACTATTCATGTCTCTACAGCAATATGAGAAGGCATACTTCCAAAAACTATTGACAGCAGTTTCATTTGGATTGACTTCCTGAAAAATGTGGTCTTTTCCCCCCTCAAAGAATATCATTACTCAGCGATGTACCATGTAGAGACAGGAAGAGCCTCCCAAGACTGTCAGCTATAAACACGACATGAAAACGACATAAAAAGGAATCATGTGAATTGGTGTTGCTCTGATGGGTTCATATCAGGTGAAAAGACTGTGACTCTTAATGTCCTTCTATTGTGAGCAGGGCTACAGTTTATGGATTGGTGTTGCTATCATGGCTGCATATCTGGTAGAACAACAATATATATATGTATTTCTATTGGGAACAGCTCTCTATTAGGAGCATTGTGGAGGGTGTTGTTGAGGAATGATCAGCCAGGGACAGCTCAGCCTACCCTTCCTAACACTAACAACATGGTGAGAGACTGCAGTGACAGCTGGCAGTGTTAATCCCTCCACCACGACTCACTGCGCCAGCTCTAAAAACGCTAAGCCTGATTCACCAGATAAATATGAGGACTCACAAGGAACAACACTCCTAAACCAATCAGCCGACTTTGATCTATCTCAGCAGCTCTCCGCTCATCTGCTGTGGCGGTGGAGGAATGGCTGATTCCTCATGCTCCGATTTCAGGCCGCCTCGCCGTCACCCACCGATTAGGGCCACAACGCTTTCTCGTCATGTTTGTCCCTGGCTATGTCTCTCTCTTTCTCTCTCTCTCTCCTCTCCCTCTCTCTCTCTCCCTCTCACTCTTTTCTGAAGGCCTATAAGATCACCCGTCCCCCCCTGCATGAATATGGGTGCCCATTATTAAACCTATTATGGCGCGGCATGTCGGGGGGAACGTGCAGCGCTGTGGCGTTGTGGTGATGTTGTAGGAACTGATGTGCATCATGCTCTGAAGTGCTTCAGGGTGATGAACGACGCCGCCATCCCCGCAGGTATACACGCTCAGCATAAATGATGGGTCATTATTTTCCTCAGGCTCCCCGATTTGCATCTCATTACCCAGAAGGCTGTTGGGTGGCGGTGGCGACAGGGGACATCGCTATTACAATGTGCCTCACACTGAAGAATCAACAAGCAGCCTTGACAGATAATAGACACCTATTTGTCTGTCTGTCTGTCTGTCTGTCTGTCTGTCTGTCTGTCTGTCTGTCTGTCTGTCTGCCTGCCTGCCTGCCTGCCTGCCTGTCTGTCTGTCTGTCTGTCTGTCTGTCTGAGCATATGCTACATAACCAAAATGTTAAATGCAGTGAGGTTGTGAGCCGGTTAAACTGTATTACTTGACATTCTGATGAGGCAGCTACCTTTCTCTGTTCTCCTCTCTGTTCTCCTCTCTTTCTCTTCTCTTTCTCTCTATAACTGTCGGGGGGTCTGAGACTTAGACTCCATGGAGAGGAGAGCCTTTTGTGCTGTAACCTTCAGGTCCCCTCAACACCGGAGACATTTTAATCATCGGGCAGAAATGATATCGTCACGCGCTGCTGGCATAATGAAGAAGAGGCCGGGCGGTGGGCCCATGGGTCTCCCAGCCCTGTGTGTATGTATGTGTGCATGTGTGTGTGTGTGTGTGTGTGGAGCCATGGCCCATGGATCTCTTAGCTGTTGGCTCTGTCGTGTGGAAATCAGACCCAGGACCCGGGTGCCGGGGGAGGCCCTAGGAGAAGGGGACGGCTTAAACGAGTAATGCTGTAAACATGCATTTAATGGCAAAGCTCCTCCCCTGGGCACTCTCACTTTCACTACCTGTCTTCAATTAATGCTAGTCACCACACTTTAGTGTAAAGTCTGCGGATATGGGTGCAACATTGAAAGGAAGTCTCTCTATCGCTCTCGCTTTCAGACTTTCTCACTTTCTGTCTGTCCCTTTCTCCCACTCTTTGTCCTCTGTCTCTTTCTCTTTCTGCTCCTATGCCTTGCCACAAATTAAATATTCATAGTGGTTAGGCAATGTTTTGTTTTCGTGTGGTACTTTCAAAGGGCTATCGCTCAAGGCGAGTTTGGAGAGCCAACCACTGTCTGCTGCTCTGCTAGAGGTCATGAGGATATTTATTCATAAAATTACCCAGGAGGCTGTGTGCTCATTGCTCAGACAGGTTAACGTGCTCAAGTGGAGGAAAAAAAGAAAGGGAAAATCAATGCTGGGGTTTTGCCTTTTTTGTCTGACTTCAGACTTCCAGTCTTCCACCCACACTTTCTTACATCTGACAAAAGGTTTGACGTTCTCCTTGAGATGGAGGAGACAGAATACATTGTACAGGTCTGATTTATTTATTTATCTTTTCCAAAACAGACAAGCGGCAGAGACGTGCGATGATGCGAGCGGAGTGGAGCTTACACCCAGCTCGCCTGAAGCACCGGAGACTCTGACCTCCAAAGTAATGGAATTCTGATTGACAATGAGGGACGAGACGGCATGTTGTGCACTCTCCAAACCAATGTTATTAGCAAAAAGAAGAACAACACAACACAAGGCCTAGTTTCCAGGGAAATTGCTCTTCCTGTTTTTTATAATTTTATCTATAATCTCTTTCGAAAGACACCGGCTATCTCATTATAACCAAACAAGCACTTTTCCCTCATCCAGCATTTTCTTACCGTGCCTTTGTAGCTAGACATATCAGTCGCTAATTAATCATAATTACACACAAACGAAGCCCACACATGGCCATGTAACGGTGCTGATCCTACCAAATTGAGCAGCGTGAATGAAACACGGCCCTTAAGTGGGTTCATTAAGTGAAGCAATTAAATCCAATCAAACGTGCAGGTGTTATTGTAACCAAGCGAATAGGGTTAAATACGCATTCTGTCTCCTGTAAGTGAGCAACAATAATACAATGGAGGGGAGGGAAAAACGATCCAGCTCCGACTCGATTATGCAAAGGCCAAATTGAAATAGAATCCCTGGAAGGAATACTAACAAGGCCTGAAGGTGTCCACAAGTAATGTGTCTGGGTAGAATGGAGTCCGACTGTTACTGAGAGCCTTATCAGGGACCTAAAAAACAACTATTTCAAACATTGTGACTCGCAGCAAAAAGCAACAACCCCTCCTCCCTGAAGCTGCAATGATGTCGAAGGGTGACATTGAGCCACCCTCCCCTCACATCACATCACACACACACACACACACTCACGCACGCACACACACCCACACCCTTTCTTGACACTTCAGCTCACATTAGATCTAAACAGATCTCCCTCTTTCTAGCGTGTTAGCTGCTAATTGCCTCCTGATGAAGGAGTTGTACAGCCTTCCTCTGGCCTGCAGTGCAGTGTAGGAAGTGAGAACCAGGCTCTGGCTCTCCTGAGTAGCCCTTTGCTAACAAACACACACACACACACACACACACACACACCCCTTAACAGATTTGACAGGGAGAGAAGTGGAGTTTGGGGCTATCCTTCGAATGCCTGATGACTATAAATCCTTCTGCTGCTCTGTCATTCGCTACATACTTTAATCTGAGGCTGCCATCATTGAACTCCTTTGTGGTGACAAGGGGCATATGAGGGGCATTGTACAAAACAAAGTCATCAGCGATTGGATCAGAGTTTCAGAGTATCAAAGCCAATGACAAATTTTCAAACCTCTGCTTTACTCACATGTGTATTGGCTCTGGTCCAACCCATCGGTTTCTGGACCAATCAGACATGTGTTCACATTCGCTGAAGGGTCGGGGAGGTACCTCAGATCCAGACTCATTACGGAGAAGAAACTGACGCCCGTGGGCGTGGCGTAGCATTTGGCTGGAGCAAAGAGTCTGGGTATCCAATGAAACCCTCCTCCTCATCGTGACCCGAGGGGAATGAACCACTCTTATCTGCCTTGCCACTGCCAAGCCTTCAACAGCCTCATCTTAGTGGAGCTCTGGGAAAATCGACAGATCTGGATCTTTCAGTAACAAAGGTGTCGAGACACAGCAACCTTTCAAGCATGTTATCAACTCTAAATTGAAGTCGGCCTATGTACTGTGCCTCATGGAGTTGAGGAAATGATTGAAATGGCTCAAATATATAATACTCCTTATACGGTTGAATAATATAAGACACAAGTTACCCAATAGCATGGCCTGGTACAGCTCATTATAGGAATATTACATTTGCTCCATTAGTAATGCGATACGCTTAAGTAGCCAATTAAGTTGTGAAGTGGAATACAAGTGAACGACCCTGCAGCTGAACTGTGGCACTCAGCTTAAGACGTGGTCATCCAAATGATCTTAATGAACGGTTTAAGTCGGCGGAGAGGAGGACAGACAAGGGGGTCAGACTTCAACATGAACCCTAATACCTCATCTTAAAAAGTAGGGTTTTCTGGTATGAACGCTGAAGTAATTCAATGCGAGGTGTTCCTCTACGTTTTTCCATCCACTGTGAATGCTGTGAGGGCTCTGCCATTACTAATGCATGCTGGCTGACATGTTATCCAAGCAGGAGTCAATCAAGAGGGCTTTACTGTGGCTGACATGCCAACCCAGGTCAATAGAATCGAGTGGTTGGCGACTTTGATACCCCACCCCCCTTTCTGCTAAAATACTATTGGATTTAGAGCTGCTGGGGACAGAGGAGAGGAGAGGACGCACCAAGGGGGTAAGGACCAATACCAATACCAATACCATTGGGGAAAGCAGAATAGGATTTCAAGGCAGGAAGTCAATGCTCCTTGAGTAACAAATGTGAGTGAGCTTGTCATTTCAACAAGCCACATAGAAGCAAAATCAAAAGAGAGAAGAGGCATTGATCAATTTGGGTCTGTAGGCCAAACTCAATCACCTCTGTCGTTACCTTACCCCTATATGTCTGGTTCTCCGCTCTGTTCCTTGCTTTAGCATTAATTGTCGTTTGTCTTTGTTTACCCGTGTGCTGACGCTGTTCCTGTCCTGTTTCTGTATCTGTTCCAATGAAATGTTGACTCCCCGTACCTGCTTCTCATCTCCAGCGTCTGTGCTTACACTATGTGGGTCTGAGTGTGGGGGTCAGTGTGTGTGGATCTGTGTGTGTGAGTCAGTGTGTGTGTGTCCACATGCAACCACATCACACGGGTTTGACACTAACATTCATCCTTCATCCTTGACTTTTACTAAATACGCATATTTAACACACGTATGATGCTCAAATTTGTATATGACAAAACAGAATTTGTGTAATAAGCAGTTTTAAGACGACATGTCATTTCTTTTCCCCGCTGCACCTCAGTCCGCCTAAGCAGCTAATGATGGTCCATAGAACCCACACCGAAACTATATCTAAACTAATGTCACACATATACAGTGGGGCAAAAAAGTATTTAGTCAGCCACCAATTGTGCTGAGAGGCCTGTAATTTTCATCATAGGTACACTTCAACTATGACAGACAAAATGAGAGAAAAAAATCCAGAAAATGACATTGTAGGATTTTTTATGAATTTATTTGCAAATTATGGGGGAAAATAAGTATTTGGTCACCTACAAACAAGCAAGATTTCTGGCTCTCACAGACCTGTAACTTCTTCTTTAAGAGGCTCCTCTGTCCTCCACTCATTACCTGTATTAATGGCACCTGTTTGAACTTGTTATCAGTATAAAAGACACCTGTCCACAATCTCAAACAGTCACACTCCAAACTCCACTATGGCCAAGACCAAAGAGCTGTCAAAGGACACCAGAAACAAAATTGTAGACCTGCACCAGGCTGGGAAGACTGAATCTGCAATAGGTAAGCAGCTTGGTTTGAAGAAATCAACTGTGGGAGCAGACATACAAGACCACTGATAATCCCCCTCGATCTGGGGCTCCACGCAAAGATCTCCCCCCGTGGGGTCAAAGAATGCTGAGTTGCATCCAAAGAACACCATACCTACTGTGAAGCATGGGGGTGGAAACATCATGCTTTGGGGCTGTTTTTCTGCAAAGGGACCAGGACGACTGATCCGTGTAAAGGAAAGAATGGGATTTTCGTGAGATTTTGAGTGAAAACCTCCTTCCATCAGCAAGGGCATTGAAGATGAAACGTGGCTGGGTCTTTCAGCATGACAATGATCCCAAACACACCGCCCAGGCAACGAAGCAGTGGCTTCGTAAGAAGCATTTCAAGGTCCTGGAGTGGCCTAGCCAGTCTCCAGATCTCAACCTCATAGAACATCTTTGGAGGGAGTTGAAAGTCTGTGTTGCCCAGCAACAGCCCCAAAACATCACTGCTCTAGAGGAGATCTGCATGGAGGAATGGGCCAAAATACCAGCAACAGTGTGTGAAAACCTTGTGAAGACTTACAGAAAACGTTTGACCTCTGTCATTGCCAACAAAGGGTATATAACAAAGTATTGAGATAAACTTTTGTTATTGACCAAATACTTATTTTCCACCATAATTTGCAAATAAATTCATTAAAAATCCTACAATGTGATTTTCTGGATATTTTTTTTCTAATTTTGTCTGTCATAGTTGAAGTGTACCTATGAT
Source organism: Oncorhynchus mykiss (assembly GCF_057628025.1). NCBI lineage: Eukaryota > Metazoa > Chordata > Actinopteri > Salmoniformes > Salmonidae > Oncorhynchus > Oncorhynchus mykiss. Next base: position 21,969,379 of record NC_143032.1, read on the forward strand.
GAGAATTACAGGCCTCTCTCATCTTTTTAAGTGGGAGAACTTGCACAATTGGTGGCTGACTAAATACTTTTTTGCCCCACTGTAATAAATATTAGCCTGAAGACAGGATTTCATTGACAGAGAGGGGAACAGGTCCTCTTACAGAGTCACATGTAGGTAAGACAATTTGATTTTCTATATAGTAACAAAAAGAGGCATCAAAACACTTACAGTATCTTTGCCAAATAACTCTCAACATTGAAGATATGAGCTGTATTTCAAAATATAAAATATAATCCATGTTCCATGCCCTGTACACCTGAGCATGTGGCGGCAGATAGCCTAGATCAGTGGTTCCCAAACTTTTTATAGTCCCGTACCCCTTCAAACATTCAACCTCCAGCTGCGTATCCCCCCCTAGCATTAAGGTCAGCGTACTCTCAAATGATGTTTTTTTGCCATCATTGTAAGCCTCCCACACACACTATACGATACATTTAATAAACATATTAATGAGTGTGAGTTTTTGTCACAACCCGGCTTGTGGGAAGTGACAAAGAGCTCTTATAGGACCAGGGCACAAATAATAACATAATAATAATCAATCATTTTGCTCTTTATTTAACCATCTTACATATAAAAACCTTATTTGCTCATTGAAAATGGTGAATAACTCACCACAGGTTAATGAGAAGGCTGTGCTTGAAACGATGCACATAACTCTGCAATGGTGAGTTGTATTGGAGAGTCTCAGTCTTAAATAATTTCCCACACACAGTCTGTGCCTGTATTTACTTTTCATGTTAGTGGGGGCCGAGAATCCACTCTCACATAGGTGCATAGTCTTAACAGCGTGATTTGCCAAGGGAGGATACTCTGAGCGCAGCCCAATCCAGAAATCTGGCAGTTCACAGAACCGCTTGTTGCAATTTTGATGGGACTCTCTTGTTCAGATATCGGTATGTGGACTGGAGGCAGGGCATGAAAGGGATAATACATCCAGTTGTTTGTGTCATCCTTTTCGGGAAAGTACCTGTGTAATTGCGCACCCAACTCACTCAGGTGCTTCGCTAAATCACAGTTGACATTGTCTGTAAGCTTGAGTTCATTTTCACACAAAAAGTCATACAATGATGGAAAGACCTGTATGTTGTATTTGTTAATGCAGACAGAGAAGTGCTCCAACTTCTTAGTCATAGCCTCAATTTTGTCCCGCACATTGAAAATAGTTGCGGAGAGTCCCTGTAATCCTAGATTCAGATCATTCAGGCGAGACAAAACAACACCCAGATCACAAGTCTCAACGTCAACCGTGAAGAGGCGACTCTGGGATGCTGGCCTTCTAGGCAGAGTTCCTCTGTCCAGTGTCTGTGTTATTTTGCCCATCTTAATCTTTTATTTTTATTGGCAGGTCTGAGATATGGCTTTTTCTTTGCAACTCTACCTAGAAGGCCAGCATCCCGGAGTCGCTTTTTCACTGTTGATGTTGAGACTGGTGTTTTGCGGGTACTATTTAATGAAGCTGCCAGTTGAGGACTTGTAAGGCATCTGTTTCTAGACACTAATGTACTTGTCCTCTTGCAAAGTTGTGCACCGGGGCCTCCCACTCCTCTTTCTATTCTGGTTAGCGCCAGTTTGCACTGTTCTGTGAAGGGAGTAGTACACAGCGTTGTATGAGATCTTCAGTTTCTTGGCAATTTCTCGCATGGAATAGCCTTCACTTCTCAGAACAAGAATAGACTGACGAGTTTCAGAAGAAAGTTTATTTGTTTCTGGCCATTTTGAGCCTGTAATCGAACCCACAAATTCTGATGTTCCAGATACTTAACTAGTGAAAAGAAGGCCAATTCTATTGCTTCTTTAATCAGACAACAGTTTTCAGCTGTGCTAACATAATTGCAAAAGGGTTTTCTAATGATCAATTAGCCTTTTAAAATTATAAACTTGGATTAGCTAACACAACATGACATTGGATCACAGGAGTGATGGTTGCTGATAATGGGCCTCTGTACGCCTATGTAGATATTCCAGGGTAGGGTAGCTTAGTGGTTAGAGCGTTGACCTAGTAACTGAAAGGTTGTAAGTTCAAATCCCTGAGCTGACAAGGTTCAAATCTGTTGTTCTTCCCCTGAACAGGTAGTTAACCCACTGTTCCTACGCCATCATTGAAAATAAGAATTTGTTCTTAACTGACTTGCCTAGTTAAATAAAGGTAAAAACCAAAAAAAAAATTGTAGTTCTCATCATATTTGATGGTCCAGGAATACCTGGCCTACAGTAACATAAACAAATGAAAATGCTATTGTATTATTTGAAATACATTTTTTCATATTCATGGGTTATCCAAGACCATTATAAACACAACCAAAGGATACTTTTTCTGATAGCATACAGGTATATGAAATGTATTTACTGTTAGAATGTTGGCTCAAAGTGGGGTCCCTCGAGCCCCGGCTTTTCTATTAGTAAATGTACATACATACTGTCCATGTTAATGACCAAGTCTTTACTATACTCCTGATGGGGAGAGAGAGAGAGAGAGAGAGAGAGAGAGAGAGAGAGAGAGAGAACTATACTCCTGATGGGGAGAGAGAGAGAGAGAGAGAGAGAGAGAGAGAGAGAGAGAGAGAACTATACTCCTGATGGGGAGAGAGAGAGAGAGAGAGAGAGAGAGAGAGAGAGAGAGAGAGAGAGAGAGAGAGAGGGAGGGTAAACTCAGTGAGAGTTAAAGGTCATTGAAAGCCCAGGTGATCATGGTGGGAGGCCATCTGATTGGCTGGGAGACACAGTTCCATTGAGTAAGTGCGGGGTTGCACTCACTGTGACAAGATTAATTAATTAATGAGATCAGAGAGAGAGAGAGAGGTAAAGAATCGCTCCGAGGGGTGTGTATGTGTGTGTGTGTGTCTGTGTCGGGTTGTGTGTATGTGTGTAATTCAGATCTACAGACTCAGCAGCTGTCCATCTTGTTGTTATGTTGTCACACAGTGTTTTATTATCGCCATTATTACTTCTGCCAGGGTTCAGCTGACAGAGACTGTCAGCAACCTTTACTCCAGCCAGGGTTCAGCTGACAGAGACTGTCAGTAACCTTTACTCCAGCCAGGGTTCAGCTGACAGAGACTGTCAGTAACCTTTACTCCAGCCAGGGTTCAGCTGACAGACTGTCAGTAACCTTTACTCCAGCCAGGGTTCAGCTGACAGAGACTGTCAGTAACCTTTACTCCAGCCAGGGTTCAGCTGACAGAGACTGTCAGTAACCTTTACTCCAGCCAGGATTCAGCTGACAGAGACTGTCAGTAACCTTTACTACAGTCAGGGTTCAGCTGACAGAGACTGTCAGTAACCTTTACTCCAGCCAGGGTTCAGCTGACAGAGACTGTCAGTAACCTTTACTCCAGCCAGGGTTCAGCTGACCGAGACTGTCAGTAACCTTTACTCCAGCCAGGGTTCAGCTGACCGAGACTGTCAGTAACCTTTACTCCTGCCAGGGTTCAGCTGACAGAGACTGCCAGTAACCTTTACTCCAGCCAGGGTTCAGCTGACAGAGACTGTCAGTAACCTTGTACCAGGGAAGGTTCTGAGAATACCATGACATCTTTGTTCACTGTTTAATTCTTCTCTCTTGTTACAGTCCCAGTCCTATTGTGTGACTCTGTTCTGCTTGAAGGCTAAAGCGTTGATGGATGGACATACATAATAACTGTGTGTGTGTGTGTGGTTGTGTGTGTCTGGTTATCTGATGCAGCTGAGCTGAGCTCGCTCTCTGAAATTCTGTTTTCATGACTGAACGATCACATTATTGAACAGCTCAATATTCTCTCAGGAAGTCTGGAAGTTGATCTGAATAAAATCTGAATCAGGTATTAACTGACCATCAATGTAATCATACTGTGCCATCAACACAGTCGGTGACTGTGTCTTACACACACAGACACACATAATGACAATCTCAGCTCGTATGCAAGCAAAGCATTGTGCCATATGGCTCTTTCTTCCCTGACATCTAAGGAGAGAAATCCTCTCATATTATCTACCTTGTCATGTTGATGCAGCCAGATTGGGTTGGCTGGACTGAGCTGCATTGAGCCGGACCAAGTCTATCTGTCTTTGATGATTAAAGACTAAATCCATGGTCACGATCTCCAAGATAGATAACTATGATAGAGAGGTCCAGGTGTACAACAACTCAGCATCCAACAGCTAAGTTAATCGGAGATTGCATCACAAAATGGGAAAAATGTATGTGTCTGCATACTGTATCTGATCTGTTCTAATGAGTGTTGTGGGTGTGCGGTTGTCTCAGACACACGCACGCGCGCACACGCACACACACACACACACACACACACACACACACACACACACACACACACACACACACACTTCACACCATATCTGCCACTAATCAGAGGAGGAGAGGAGGAGAGGAGGATGGTGGTAGAAGTGAAGGAGAGGTCAATGAGGGTATTACTCATGAATATCTGACAGCAGGACTATTATGAGGGGTGAGGCAGGCTGGAGAGGAGGGAGAGGCAGGGGTGAGGATGGTAGGAGGGGAGGGAAGAGACAGTAATACATATCTGAAAGGGGTGAGGACGGGATGAGGCAGGGTAGGGAGGCAGGGGTGAGGCATGAGGGAGAAGAGCTACATGTCTAAGAGTGTCATGTATTGTCATGTTGTGTCCTGTTCCTGTTCTTTCTCTTCACCCTGTCTCCCTCTGCTGGTCGTATTAGGTTACCTTTTCTTCCCCTCTTACCCCCAGCTGTTCCTTGTCTTCTCTAACTACCTCGTTCACCCCTTTTCCCACCTGTTCCCTTTTTCCCTCTGATTAGGTCCCTATATCTCTCTCTGTTTCTGCTTCTGTCTTTGTCGGATTCTCGTTTGTGTTACTCATGCCTGAACCAGACTATCGTCGTGTTTGCTGCAACCTTGTCCTGTCCTGTCGGAATCTGCCTGTTCATCTAACCTTGTCCTGTCCTGTCGGAATCTGCCTGTCCATCTGAGCCTACGTGTGTTTCGTCATTAAAGAAACTCTGTTTTGTTAATTCGCTTTTGGGTCCTCATTCACGCACCTGACAGAAGAATCCGACCAAGAATGGACCCAGCGACTTCGGATCCTCTCCACTCAGCCGTCGAGATCCAGGGAGCGATGCTAGGCAGACACGAGCAGGAATTGTCTGCTGCTCGACATGCCGTTGAGACCCTGGCCACCCAAGTCTCCAACCTCACAGAACAGGTTCACCATCTCCGCCTCGATCCACCGGCCACTTCCAGGGCTTTCGAATCTCCGGAGCCCAGAATCAATAACCCGCCGTGTTACTCTGGGGAGCCCACTGAATGCCGCTCGTTCCTCACCCAGTGTGATATTGTGTTTTCTCTCCAGCCCAACACTTACTCCAGGAGCACTGCTCGTATCGCCTACGTCATATCCCTCCTTACTGGACGGGCTCGTGAGTGGGGCACGGCAATCTGGGAGGCAAGGGCTGAGTGTACTAACCAGTATCAGGACTTTAAGGAGGAGATGATACGGGTTTTTGATCGATCTGTTTTTGGGGAGGAGGCTTCCAGGGTCCTGTCTTCCCTATGTCAAGGTAATCGATCCATAACAGACTACTCTATTGAGTTTCGCACTCTTGCTGCCTCCAGTGGCTGGAACGAGCCGGCTTTGCTCGCTCGTTTTCTGGAGGGTCTCCGCGCAGAGGTAAAGGATGAGATTCTCTCCCGGGAGGTTCCTTCCAGCGTGGATTCCTTGATTGAACTCGCTATTCGCATTGAGCGACGGGTTGATCTTCGTCACCGAGCTCGTGGAAAGGAGCTCGCGTTCTCCGTTGCCCCCCTCTCCGCATCACTACCATCTTCCTCTGCCGGCTCGGGTGCTGAGCCTATGCAGCTGGGAGGTATCCGCATCTCGACTAAAGAGAGGGAACGGAGAATCACCAACCGCCTCTGTCTCTATTGCGGTTCCGCTGGTCATTTTGTCACTTCATGTCCAGTAAAAGCCAGAGCTCATCAGTAAGCGGAGGGCTACTGGTGAGCGCTACTACTCCTGTCTCTCCTTCAAGATCCTGCACTACCTTGTCGGTCCATCTACGCTGGACCGGTTCGTCAGCTTCCTGCAGTGCCTTGATAGACTCTGGGGCGGAGGGCTGTTTTATGGACGAGACCTGGGCTCGGGAACATGACATTCCTCTCAGACAGTTAAGGGAGCCCACGGCCTTGTTCGCCTTGGATGGTAGTCCTCTCCCCAGGATTCAGCGTGAGACGCTACCTTTAACCCTCACTGTCTCTGGTAATCATAGCGAAACCATTTCTTTTTTAATTTTTCGTTCACCTTTTACACCTGTTGTTTTGGGCCATCCCTGGCTAGTTTGTCATAATCCTTCTATTAATTGGTCTAGTAATTCTATCCTCTCCTGGAACGTCTCTTGTCATGTGAACTGTTTAATGTCTGCTATCCCTCCTGTTTCCTCTGTCTCTTCTTCACAGGAGGAGCCTGGTGATTTGACAGGGGTGCCGGAGGAATATCACGATCTGCGCACGGTGTTCAGTCGGTCCAGGGCCACCTCTCTTCCTCCACACCGGTCGTATGATTGTAGTATTGATCTCCTTCCGGGAAGGACGGGTCCCTGCGCCCCTGCATAGATTATCGAGGGCTGAATGACATAACAGTTAAGAATCGTTATCCGCTTCCTCTTATGTCTTCAGCCTTCGAGATCCTGCAGGGAGCCAGGTTTTTCACTAAGTTGGACCTTCGTAACGCTTACCATCTCGTGCGCATCAGGGAGGGGGACGAGTGGAAGACGGCGTTTAACACTCCGTTAGGGCACTTTGAATACCGGGTTCTTCCTTTCGGCCTCGCTAACGCTCCAGCTGTCTTTCAGGCATTAGTCAATGATGTCCTGAGAGACATGCTGAACATCTTTGTTTTCGTTTACCTTGACGATATCCTGATTTTTTCACCGTCACTCCAGATTCATGTTCAGCACGTTCGACGTGTCCTCCAGCGCCTTTTAGAGAATTGTCTTTTTGTGAAGGCTGAGAAGTGCACTTTTCATGCCTCCTCCGTCACATTTCTCGGTTCTGTTATTTCCGCTGAAGGCATTAAGATGGATCCCGCTAAGGTCCAAGCTGTCATTGATTGGCCCGTCCCTAAGTCACGCGTCGAGCTGCAGCGCTTTCTCGGCTTCGCAAACTTCTATCGTCGTTTCATCCGTAATTTCGGTCAGGTGGCAGCTCCTCTCACAGCCCTTACTTCTGTCAAGACGTGCTTTAAGTGGTCCGTTTCCGCCCAGGGAGCTTTTGATCTCCTCAAGAATCGTTTTACATCCGCACCTATCCTTGTTACACCTGACGTCTCTAGACAGTTCGTTGTCGAGGTTGACGCGTCAGAGGTGGGCGTGGGAGCCATTCTTTCTCAGCGCTCCCTCTCTGACGACAAGGTCCACCCTTGCGCGTATTTTTCTCATCGCCTGTCGCCGTCGGAACGTAACTATGATGTGGGAAACCGCGAACTGCTCGCCATCCGCTTAGCCCTAGGCGAATGGCGACAGTGGTTGGAGGGGGCGACCGTTCCTTTTGTCGTTTGGACTGACCATAGGAACCTTGAGTACATCCGTTCTGCCAAACGACTTAATGCGCGTCAGGCGCGCTGGGCGCTGTTTTTTGCTCGTTTCGAGTTCGTGATTTCTTATCGTCCGGGCTCTAAGAACACCAAGCCTGATGCTTTATCTCGTCTCTTCAGTTCTTCAGTAGCCTCCACTGACCCCGAGGGGTTTCTCCCTGAGGGGCGTGTTGTCGGGTTGACTGTCTGGGGAATTGAGAGGCAGGTAAAGCAAGCACTCACTCACACTCCGTCGCCGCGCGCTTGTCCTAGGAACCTTCTTTTCGTTCCCGTTCCTACTCGTCTGGCCGTTCTTCAGTGGGCTCACTCTGCCAAGTTAGCCGGCCACCCTGGCGTTCGGGGTACGCTTGCTTCCATTCGCCAGCGTTTTTGGTGGCCCACCCGGGAGCATGACACGCGTCGTTTTGTGGCTGCTTGTTCGGTCTGCGCGCAGACTAAGTCCGGTAACTCCCCTCCTGCCGGCCGTCTCAGGCCGCTTCCCATTCCCTCTCGACCGTGGTCTCACATCGCCTTAGATTTTGTCACCGGACTGCCTTCGTCAGCGGGGAAGACTGTTATTCTTACGGTTGTCGATAGGTTCTCTAAGGCGGCTCATTTTATTCCCCTTGCTAAGCTTCCTTCTGCTAAAGAGACGGCACAAATCATCATCGAGAATGTTTTCAGAATTCATGGCCTTCCGTCAGACGTCGTTTCGGACAGAGGTCCGCAATTCACGTCTCAATTTTGGAGGGAGTTTTGCCGTTTGATTGGGGCTTCCGTCAGTCTCTCTACCGGCTTTCACCCCCAGTCTAACGGTCAAGCAGAACGGGCCAATCAGACTATTGGTCGCATCTTACGCAGTCTTTCTTTTCGCAACCCTGCGTCTTGGTCAGAACAGCTCCCCTGGGCAGAATACGCCCACAACTCGCTTCCTTCGTCTGCGACCGGGCTATCTCCTTTTCAGAGTAGCCTCGGGTACCAGCCTCCGCTGTTCTCATCTCAGTTCGCCGAGTCCAGCGTCCCCTCCGCTCAGGCTTTTGTCCAACGTTGCGAGCGCACCTGGAAGAGGGTCAGGTCTGCACTTTGCCGTTATAGGGCGCAGACTGTGAGAGCTGCTAATAAGCGTAGAACTAAGAGTCCTAGATATTGTCGCGGTCAGAGAGTTTGGCTCTCCACTCAGAACCTTCCCCTTAAGACAGCTTCTCGCAAGTTGACCCCGCGGTTCATTGGTCCGTTCCGTATTTCTCGGATCATTAATCCTGTCGCAGTGCGACTTCTTCTTCCGCGATATCTTCGTCGCGTCCACCCGGTCTTCCATGTCTCCTGTGTTAAGCCCGTTCTTCGCGCCCCCGCTCGTCTCCCCCCCCCCCCCCCATCCTTGTCGAGGGCGCACCTATCTACAGGGTCCGTAAGATTTTGGACATGCGTCCTCGGGGCCGTGGTCACCAGTACCTAGTGGATTGGGAGGGGTACGGTCCTGAGGAAAGGAGTTGGGTTCCCTCTCGGGACGTGCTGGACCATTCGCTGATCGATGATTTCCTCCGTTGCCGCCAGGTTTCCTCCTCGAGTGCGCCAGGAGGCGCTCGGTGAGTGGGGGGGTGCCATGTACTGTCATGTATTGTCATGTTGTGTCCTGTTCCTGTTCTTTCTCTTCACCCTGTCTCCCTCTGCTGGTCGTATTAGGTTACCTTTTCTTCCCCTCTTTCCCCCAGCTGTTCCTTGTCTTCTCTAACTACCTCGTTCACCCCTTTTCCCACCTGTTCCCTTTTTCCCTCTGATTAGGTCCCTATATCTCTCTCTGTTTCTGCTTCTGTCTTTGTCGGATTCTCGTTTGTGTTACTCATGCCTGAACCAGACTATCGTCGTGTTTGCTGCAACCTTGTCCTGTCCTGTCGGAATCTGCCTGTTCATCTAACCTTGTCCTGTCCTGTCGGAATCTGCCTGTCCATCTGAGCCTACGTGTGTTTCGTCATTAAAGAAACTCTGTTTTGTTAATTCGCTTTTGGGTCCTCATTCACGCACCTGACAAAGAGGGCTATCCATTCATTAAATGGGTCAGCAGCTGAATGTAATCAAATCAAATCAAAATCATTTATATAGCCCTTCGTACATCAGCTGATATCTCAAAGTGCTGTACAGAAACCCAGCCTAAAACCCCAAACAGCAAACAATGCAGGTGTAGAAGCACATGTAGAATGTGTTGAATGTGTGCCTCAGACTAAAAAGACCAGAGAAAATAGCCGGAGATACGGCTGGCTCCTGCTCCCATAGGACACAATGGAGAAAATTGACTGTCTTAACGTGAGAATAAAGAGTATTACAGGAAACCAGACTGAAAATGGCTGCACTGTAGGCTACAGTATACGTTCTGGCTGAGGTTTACCCTGCATAACTGAAACAAGTCATACTTCATGTATTTAAATATTCATTCAAAGTTCCGGAACGGTAAAGTTGATGGCCCTGTCCAGTCTACATTTCTCAGTTTGTTCAAGTCTTTTAGAGGAGTGGTCCCACAATGAAATAAGGAGAGTTGGGGCTATTTTAGGCTGTTAGGGGTACATCCCAATTGGCACCCCTATATTGTGCACTATATTGTCCCTGGTAGTAGTGTTATAGGGATTAGGGTGCCACTTGAGATTCATGCTAGATCTTCCCTCACACACATCATGATCCACATTGTTTATTAGACAACATATTGCTCTCAACCCCCGTGCTGTCAACTATGTGGGAGGACTTGTCATTCGAGGCACACTTGAGCCTCTCAACACCCAAACCCAAGACACACAAATTCAATTACATTGTCTGTGTGAGCCGCTAATTTTACAGTGCCCTACCCCATAACAGAGAATGCTCAAATGATCATTAGTGGTATTTGTGATGGATCTCGTTAAAGAAGCAAAAATAGATTTTGGTAGGATTGTTTTTGTCTTCCTTATTGAAAGGCATGGCAGGGAGGGAGGGAAGAATGACTGAGCACAGTCCAAATCCAGCTAGCTTACTGTTCCTGGTATTGGTATGTGAGAGAGAGAGTGATATGCTGGAAGGAGGGGAGGAGGGAGGAGAGGGAGAATGGAGGAGGGCAGAGGCTAGTGAGAGGAGTGAGGGGAATGCCAACTCTATCTCGTGTGCTGGCGAAAATACCTGAATGTTTCCCACCAGAGATATTTGGTGTCATGAAGCAGTACAGCAGTTCTGTACCACAGTGAGGCTGAGAGTCACCTCTCAGTAATATGAACACTGTATAGGATGTATTCACCTCTACAGGCCTAATACAACAGGGAACAAGATAATAGTCATGATAGGCAAGCATGATACGAATCTACTGTTTTCTACTGTTTTCTGAATGGTCAATCTCAAGATATATTAATTGTAGGGACATATCAAAATGTACTGCACCCCCTACCCCAAGTTTAAAAAAGTATTTTCACATGAACCTCCCTTTGTACTATAAAATCAATTAAACACCCTCGGCCCTCATAGAAGTAACTCAAAATAATATTTATGACCACAAATAACAATAATTGTAGCAACCCTGTGTTTATAAACATGGATATCGACTACTTGGGGACCTATTTCCATTATGGCCCCTACATTTGCTACAGCATATGATACAGTAGTATAAGGACTGAATGCACATCTAATTTACACATCTCCATCTGGCTTTCAAGGGTCCTCTTATTATTTTAACATACAGTATATTCAGAAAGTACTCAGACCCCTTGACTTTTGCGACTTTTTTGTTACGTTACAGCCTTATTCTAAAATTTATTAAATAAAGGTCCTCATCAATCTACTACACACAACACCCCATAATGAGAACGTGAAAAAAATATTTTAGAATTTTTTTCAAATGTATATATAAAAAAAACTGAAATACCTTATTTACATGATTATTCAGACCCTTTGTTATGAGACTTGAAATGGAGCTCAGGTGCATCCTGTTTCCATTGATCATCCTTGAGATGTTTCTACAAATTGATTGGAGTCCACCTGTGGTGAATTCAATTGATTGGACATGATTTGGACAGGCACACACCTGTCTACATAAGGTCCCACAGTTGCCTGTGTATGTCAGAGCAAAAACCAAGCCATGAGGTTGAAGGAATTGTCCGTAGAGCTCCGAGACAGGATTGTGTCAGAGGCACAGATCTGGGGAAGGGTACCAAAACATTTCTGCAGCATTGAAGGTCCCCAGGAACAAAGTGGCCTCCATCCTTCTTAAATGGAAGACATTTGGAACCACAAAGACCCTTCCTAGAGCAGAGAGAGAAACTGAGAAATCGGGGGAGGTGACCAAGATGCCAAAAGTCACTCTGACAGAGATCCAGAGTTCCTCTGTGGAAATGGGAGAACCTTCCAGAAGGACAACCATCTCTGCAGCACTCCTCCAATCAGGCCCTTATGGTAGAGTAGCCAGATGGAAGCCACTCCTCAGAAAAAGGCACATGACAGCCCCCTCTGAGTTTTCCAATAAGCAACTAAAGACTCTCAGACCATCAATCAATCAATCAATCTTTTTACATCAGCCGATGTCAGAAAGTGCTGTACAGAAACCCAGCCTAAAACCCCAAACAGCAAGCAATGCAGATGTGGAAGCAGGGTGGCTAGGAAAAACTCCCCAGAAAGGCAAGAACCTAGGAAGAAACTTAGAGAGGAACCAGGCTCTGAGGGGTGGCCAGTCCTCTCTGGCTGTGCCGGGTGGAGATTATAACAACATGGCCAAGATGTTCAAATGTTTATAAATGACTAGCAGGGTCAGATAATAATAATCACAGTGGTTGTAGAGGGTGCAACAGGTCAGCACCTCAGGAGTAAATGTCAGTTGGCTTTTCATAGCCGATCATTCAGAGTTAGAGACAGCAGGTGCGGTAGAGAGAGAGTCCAAAACAGCAGGTCTGGGACAACGTAACACATCCAGTGAACAGGTCAGGGTTCCATAGCCACAGGCAGAACAGTTGAAACTGGAGCAGCTGCATGACCAGGTGGACTGGGGACAGCAAGGAGTCATCAGGCCAGGTAGTCCTGAGGCATGGTCCTAGGGCTGAGGTCCTCAGAGAGAAGAGAGAGAGAAAGAGAGTGAGAAGGAGAGAAAGAGAGAGAAAGAGAGAAAGAAAGAAAGAGAGAGAGAGAAAACAAGATTCTCTGGTCTGATGAAACCAAGATTGAATTATTTGGCCTGAATGCCAAACATCACGTCTGGATGAAACCTGGCACCATCCCTAGGGTGAAGCACGTTGGTGGCAGAATCATGCTGTGGGGATGTTTTTCAGAGGCAGGGACTAGGAGACTAGTCAGGATTGAGAGAAAGATGAAAAGAGAAAAGTACAAAGAGATCCTTGATGAAAACCTGCTCCAGAGTGCTCAGGACTTCAGACTGGGGTGAAGGTTCACCTTCCAACAGGACAATGACCCTAAGCACACAGCTAAGACAATGCAGGAGTGGTTTTGAGACTAGTCTCTGAATGTCCTTGAGTGGCCCAGTCAGAGCTCGGACTTGAGTGGCGCAGCGGTCTAAGGCATCTCTGTGCTTGAGGCGTCACACTAGGCATCGAATCCAGGTTGTATCAATACCGGCCATGATTGGGAGTCCTATAGGTTGGCAGCACAATTGGCCCAGCGTCGTCCGGGTTTGGCCGGTGTAGGCCGCCATTGTAAATAAGAATATGTTCTTAACTGACTTGCCTAGTTAAATAAAGGTAAAAACAATATCTCTGGAGAGACTGGAAAATAGCTGTGTAGCGATGCTCCCCATCCAACCTGACAGAGCTTGAGAGGATCTGCAGAGAAGAATGGTAGAAACTCCCCAAATACAGGTGTACCAAGCTTGTAGCATCATACCCATGAAGACTCGAGGTGGTAATCGCTGCCAAAGGCTCTTCAACAAAGTACTGAGTAAAGGGTCTGAATACTTATGTAAATGTCATATTTCTATTATTTTTATTCATTTGCAAACATTTCTAGAAACCTGTTTTTGCATTGGCATTATGGGGAATTGTGTGTAGATTGTTGAGGGGAAAAAACTATTGAATCAATTTTAGAATAAGGCTGTAACGGAACAATATGTGGAAAAGGTCAAGGGGTCTGAAAACTTTCCGAATGCATTGTATGTGGCCACATTATTATAGGACGAAGTGGGAGAATGATGATCTGCAACAGACAGCGCATTCAGTATCAGAAGTAAAAAATTTGGCCAGACTGGACTGCTACTGTGCCTTTTTAGAACTTATAAACAGTAAAAAGTACAACTGATCCAAATCGAATTAAACATTCAAATCACAGGGCTTTTGCGGCATTATTCAAATGAGATGTTCACTGCAGCCTATAGTAGGCTAGAATGTTGTCCTCACATGAAAACAATAATGCAATGATTCACTGCACTGTGGTGTTGTAGGCTAGTCTAGGTAGGATAACTGTATTGTCCCTAAACAAGATCAATAGGGGAGATTTTTGCGCTGTGTGTCGCATGCCTTCACTGTTCTTTCATACGCAATGATGCACCTGGCCTTTCCACTGCCTATCAGCTATTACTATTTGTTCTTGTCGATTCATTTTTAAAAAATGGATGCAGCTTTGAATGTTTTTATGTGTGGTATGATTGCTAGTTAGTCTATTGCAACAAACGATCCACCTACCACCACTATTGTCACTCTGAATGGTGGATAGAGGGCAGGATAGACAGAATGTACTGACCTGTGGTATGCACTACCCTCCCCTATGCCAAATAAAACCCACACAACCTTCCCCGAAGGGTTGTGAAGTTGGACGGCACTCTATTCTGGACCCCCCCCCAGTAAATTGCGATCTGGCCCTTAAGAAATGTTATATTTCAATCTAAAGAACATTTGACCTTTCTGCATAGCGTTTAGCTCGATTTGAAATGGTCAATTGTCATTTCTCACCAGAGGTGTAGATGGGCTCTAAGGTGAAGATTACAGCAGTCCCGCCAAGAGGCTTCAATTGGCCTCCTTGACAAAGGATTCATCCCATTCATTGAGGTGCTTTTAAATCCAGCTTTTACTCCTGCTGTGCCTGAGTGATATGCTGAATTATATGTGAGCCGAGCTTCACGTCTAACACGAGAGAGAGAGAGAGAGAGAGAGAGAGAGAGAGAGAGAGAGAGAGAGAGAGAGAGAGAGAGAGAGAGAGAGAACACAGAATGTATGATGATGTGACAAAGAGGCTTTCAGAGTGTAAATAGAATGCCCGGGTAGCTTTTCAACTTCCTAATTCCATTTGTAGTAAAAGTATTATTTGGTCATTACCGTGTGACGCAATACATCTTGGCAAATTGCTTTTGTCTGGGTTCAGTAATGAGTCTGGCTCCAAATTCTCCCTCTTGGTTGTTATGATAACATAATCACCTAATTCAAACAGGCCTTTTACAGCCCATTCCAAAACTAGTCAGAGGTCTATTCTGAAGTTGTATATATTCCTAGCACTGAACCCTTGCTAAAATAGCCAAGATGTAGTTGGTAGAACACATGATCAGATTAGGGATTGCATCTTAGTTTGAGATTATTTATAGTCGACAGGAGTCTAGGGAGGCTTTCGGGTTTTGGACAATGAGTTTTCCAATGAATAATGTTTTTCAAGATGCTCCTGTTTTGTCTTTGGATGGCAGGTTCTTGACAGTTAATAATTTAGACCAGTGGTGTGCTCCCACCGAAGCCTTCCTCTTGCGCCTAGCTGGTTTAGTGGAACCACCCAGGTCACAACACTGACAGAGCACTGAAATGTGTGTGTTTGGTGTGTGTGTGTGTGTGTGTGTGTGTGTGTGTGTGTGTGTGTGTGTGTGTGTGTGTGTGTGTGTGTGTGTGTGTGTGTGTGTGTGTGTGTGTGTGTGTGTGTGTGTGTGTGTGTGTGTGTGTGTGTGTGTGTGTGAGACACACAAAGAGAGAGATCCTCACATAGCCTTCAAAATAATTTAAATAAGATACATAAGCACACTTTACACACATGTTTTAAGTACCTGACTAACGAGATTTAAATTGATTTGCATCGCATGACTTTAGAAGTTCAAACGTTAAAATGTGTTGGCTGAAAATGGTCTGATGTTGCCACTTCACACTGAAAAAGCAAGTCGAATGCCACTCCATCCCTCAGCAACACACTCCCTCCCTCAGCAACACACTCCCTCCCTCAGCAACCCACTCCCTCCCTCAGCAACACACTCCCTCCCTCAGCAACCCACTCCCTCCCAAAGCAACACACTCCCTCCCTCAGCAACACACTCCCTCCCTCAGCAACACACTCCCTCCCTCAGCAACCCACTCCCTCCCAAAGCAACACACTCCCTCCCTCAGCAACACACTCCCTCCCTCAGCAACACACTCCCTCCCTCAGCAACCCACTCCCTCCCAAAGCAACACACTCCCTCCCTCATCAACACACTCCCTCCCTCAGCAACACACTCCCTCCCTCAGTAACACACTCCCTCCCTCAGCAACACACTATCTGACATTAGCTGTATTTTTTTTAAGTCTATTTATTTTTAGTGCAAAATGTGATAGATGTTGATATCTCACCTCGGGGAGAGTTGATGTATTTTCTCCCTGCAATATCTCATCAATAATTTACCAAACAAGAAAAGAACGAAAGAACAGAAAAAATGTGAGAAAAAAACTGCCAGCCTTCTTTAATGACAGCTAATTAACCATGTGAACTGAGGAATGATTGGCAGGGAACACGTCGGCATGTGACACGCATCTGCTCCGACACACAGGAATAGGCCTGCCCCCTTTCAGGGCCTGATAGCAGCGCCAGGCAGGACACAGACAGACACAGACGCCAGGCGGCGGCCCAACGACGCCCACAGCCATAAGCAGATGACTAGTGACTGGCAGCTGGAGCTCCTAGATATGGTGTGTGTGTGTGTGTGTGTGTGTGTGTGTGTGTGTGTGTGTGTGTGTGTGTGTGTGTGTGTGTGTGTGTGTGTGTGTGTGTGTGTGTGTGTGTGTGTGTGTGTGCCAGAGCGTGTACGTGTGTACTACGCTCTGGTGATGGTGCCAAGCGATAGACCTCACATTCCCCACCTCCTCCTCCATTCCCTCCTTCCCTCTCCTGCTCCCCTGTTCTTTCTCTACCTTCATGGTTCACAGGTGTAGTGCTTCAGGACGTTTCCATGCAGGGAATATCCAATTAGAGAGCTGGGCTTGTGGATGACAGCTACGCTATTAAAGTCTCTCCCCACAGATACATGCGAATCGTACATAAGCAGATCTGGATATTAAAGCAACGTCTATGTGAGTAAATAATGGTGAATGGTATGACTGAGCCAGGGGGTACTGCGGAGGTGTTCTTATTTGTAAACTGGCACTTTGCTTCCATTATTGTGTGGAGATAGAGAGGGAGAGACAGAGAGAATCAGGAAAGAAAGAGAGGGAAGGCGGGAGGGAGGGAGGATATAAACTCAGCAAAAAAAGAAACTTACCTTTTTCAGGACCCTGTCTTTCAAAGATAATTCGTAAAAATCCAAATAACTTCACAGATCTTCATTGTAAAGGGTTTAAACACTGTTTCCCATGCTTGTTCAATGAACCATAAACAATGAATGAACATGCACGTGCGGAACGGTCATCACTAACAGCTTAAAGAGGGTAGGCAATTAAGGTCACAGCTATGAAAACTTAGAACACTAAAGAGGCCTTTCTACTGACTCTGAAAAACACCAAAAGAAAGATGCCCAGGGTCCCTGCTCATCTGAGTGAACATGCCTTGGCATGCTGCAAGTAACCATGAGGACTGCAGATGTGGCCAGGGCAATAAATTGCAATGTCCGTCCTGTGAGACGCCTAAGACAGCGCTACAGGGAGACAGGACGGGCAGCTGATCGTGCTCGCAGTGGCAGACCACGTGTGACAACACCTGCACAGGACTGGTACATCAGAACATCACACCTGTGGGACAGGTACAGGATGGCAACAACAACTTCCCGAGTTACACCAGGAACTCACAATCCCTCCATCAGTACTCAGAATGTCCGCAATAGGCTGAGAGAGGCTGGACTGAGGGCTTGTAGGCCTGTTGTAAGGCAGGTCCTCACCAGACATCACCGGCAACAAAGTCGCCTATGGGCACAAACCCACCGTTGCTGGACCAGACAGTCACGGTTTTGTCTCACCAGGGGTGATGGTCGGATTCGTGTTTATCGTCGAAGGAATGAGCGTTACACCGAGGCCTGTACTCTTGAGTGGGATCGAATTGGAGGTGTAGGGTCCGTCATGGTCTAGCGCTGTGTGTCACAGTTCTTCTCGACTGTATGTAATGAAACCTAAGATGACCTGGGGTACTAATGTAAGAAATAACACGTAAAAAAACAAAAAACTGCATAGTTTCCTAGGAACGCGAAGCGAGGCGGCCATCTCTGTCGGCGCCGGAAGTTACTGTGCGTGATTTCCTGTAAGTCAGGAACGTCAGTGTTCTGCCATGGCCAGCAAAGAGCCCAGATCTCAATCCCATTGAGCACGTCTGGCACCTGTTGGATCGGAGGGTGAGGGTTAGGGCCATTCCCCCCAGAAATGTCCAGGAACTTGCAGGTGCCTTGGTGGAAGAGTGGTGTAACGTCTCACAGCAAGAACTGTCAAATCTGGTGCAGTCCCTGAGGAGGAGATGCACTGCAGTACTTAATGCAGCAGGTGGTCCCACCAGATACTGACTGTTACTTTTGATTTTGAGCCCCTCTTTGTTCAGGGACACATTATTCCATTTCTGTTAGTCACATGTCTGTGGAACTTGTTCAGTTTATGTCTCAGTTGTTGAATCTTGTTATGTTCATACAAATATTTACACATGTTAAGTTTGCTGAAAATAAATTCAGTTGACAGTGAGAGGACATTTCTTTTTTTGCTGAGTTTATAACAACCGCTCTGACAGACAATGTATCGTTAGAGAATGGGGTGGAAGGCAAGCCGATAGCTGTGTGTGTTCGAAGAGATGGAGCCGTTTGCTACTTGCTGAGGCCTCGTAATAAACCCTTCCTGGAAGACAGAACAGACATGCGGTAACTGGGCTGACACACACACGCACACACGCACGCACGCACGCGCACGTGCACACACACACACACACACCCAGCACTGAGGAACCACCAGTCAGACTCCATCACAGAGAGCGATGCTCCTCGTCTGGTGTTTCCATCAGAGGCTTATTGTGTGTGACTTCTTCTCTGCTGGTCAGGTGTAGAACCGGTGGAAAACAACAACACACAGAACGAGGGTCAGAAGCAGTTTAGATGCTCTCTCATGTCGGTCTGTGTTTGCACAACAGATTATCAGCCCAACCTCCTATTCACTTCACACTCAACGTTTGAACTCTGCATTTACCAGTTTTCTCTAATCCATCTCAACTCGTATCACCCACAGATAGGTTTTTAAATCTTCACCTCAAATAGGACCCAGATATAAAAGAGAGGTAGAAAAAAAATCCTCCCTGGTTCAAGGTGAAAGGTTTGTTTTGAGCCCAGAGCCTGGCGGACCCAAGCTGTGAGTAGTGAGGGTAACACAGGGTAAGATCAAAGGCAATGCAGCACAGAGGGAAGCCATCAGTGCAATCAGCCCGCAGGATTAAGAGGGGGAGTCAAGGTCGACATTTGCGTGAATTTTGATGCAGATTGACAGAAGCGGACGACGAGGTGGAGGGAGGAGGCCAGCTGAGACAGGTCACACAAACTGACTGGTGTAGAGAGAGAGAGAGAGAGAGAGAGAGAGAGAGAGAGAGAGAGCAATCACAAAGTGTATGATAGTAATCTTGCCAGCAGCAGGCTGACCCAAGAGAGAGTACACCTGGTAAGAAGGTAATTCCTTCACCCCCTTTCCGGTTAAATACACAAATATTCCCCACTAAAATGATTTTAATACGTTCTTTGAAGTGTGCTGAGCCTTGCATGTGTGTGTGTCCGTGTGTGTGTTTGTGTGTGTAGACTGGGGATTTAGGAGGTGGAATCAGTTCTTCCTTCCTCTCCTCTAACCGTCTCTCTAATTTCTCTTTCTTCCCTTAGAGAGATTGCATTACATCAACACCTTACACACTGTCTAGGTTAAGTGTATATTTATACATATTAAATCGTTTCCTACGCCGAGCTGACATATGGAAATAGTGTTTGTGGATAAGGAGATGACGGGATGATAAATGAGGTGACAGAACCAATTGGGCGTGTGATTACGCATCATCCCCAGGCCTTACCCACGATCCTCCTTGATGAGTCACCTCAGACGTAGACAGGATATGCATTGCCCGCTAATTGTCAGCACTAAATAGAGGACATCTATAATATGATAACAAGATACACCAATACAACACGCATGCAAGCACAGACACACAAACACACACACTAGTGGTGCGTGGGTCAGCTGTTTGTTCACCCGCACACATAATATCCCATCTGCAACCGCCCGACTATATATGAAAAAAAAGTACAAATCTGAGGCCTGGCACCTGACCGTAACCCGGTAATATAGAAAATGTGCTGTAGGCTACAGTCAGAGATGGCGTAACTATTTTTTGAAAGGGTGTAATATCTTTTTTTGCCTGATTTAGATATGTTGCTTATAATTTCAGGCATTTTGGTAAGCTATTTGTTAGTCAACTTTTCTATAATTAGATAGGCCTACATGCAGATTCTCTTCTGTCATTATATGAATACAAAATAAAACCTTGCTCCCCAGAAAAATAAATCACTAGAATGAATGCGTCAATCTAGTTGACGTCGGTAAAGTTGACATCTGTGCAAAAAAAAGACATCAGTTTGACCGGTTGTCAGGAAATAGAAAGCTGTGAAAATAACCCAACCTGCTTCTGATCAGATATCAGTTCGGCTTGAACACATATTTTATGTGGTTGAAATCAGCTTTTATGAAGCTGATAAAGATAGCACCTCTACAGATGGTATCTGACTGCACATTTGCATTCTCTCAAAATAAAAGAAAGAAATCATATTTCTCCACTCCTGTTCCCGAGTCAAAATGTTGCCTATATTTGGTGTATCATTTTACTGCAGGAAATGCTTAGTTCATATTTAGGCTATGTGAGAGGTTATAGACCTACAGTCAGTGTCCACATTTCAGCTTCCATTTAACCAATTACAGTCTAAGTCCAGTCTAAGACCGGGGGAGGTGGGAGGCCCTTGAATTATAAAAAAATATATATAAAAATGATGGATACATTGTTGATTTGGCCTTACTGCTATTAGCCCATACAAACTCATTGAATAACAGATTCACTACATGGAACAATAGATAAACCCCCCATAAAAATCTAAAGGAAGTTTGTTGTGAAGTGTCTGAGAGATATAAGAAATATCAGGAAACAACTACAGCAGAAGGAGCCTCCCTCCCTCTGCTGTAACCCTAACGGTTTGGACGCTAGACAGAAGATGGCACATCGGCTGTACCGAATTCAGACGAGTCCCTAGACGCTTGTGGGGGTTGTTGAGCAAAACGGAGAACACCCTCGTGTTCATGAGAGTCTCATCTTTCAATAGGGGGGTGTTTGGGATGTCTCACGCCACTCTAGCTCTGTCACCTTTCACAGCAGATGTGGTGCGACATATTCAGTTGTGCTGGATTGAGATGCATCCCATGCTAAAAAACAGATATCTCCAGCTTAAACTGACACATTTGTATGAGGATGTTTTTATTATGCTAATTCGATTTCCATGGGGGCACGGACATCGACTCTAGTTTTTTTTTATCAGCCTACAGTTCCTATGACGTGCCATAGGCCTATTTGAAGTTTCCATCTTGTGACTGTCCAATTTGTGTAGCGCCCCAAAATCCTCTTCTATTACTTCACCAAATCTTTCACAAATATGACTTCTGTCTTTATTTTCAACTCTCCACTTCACAGCTTTCCTCTCATTGAATTAAACTCCAACATTGTCCTTTTTGCATCAGTGGATCAACCTTACATGTTTCTGCCTGTTCCCAAACGCGTTAGGCGATTTGCTTGTAGGCTATTTGGCACAAGAATGATACATTTATGGATTTTTTAAAGTATTCTTTTCCCTTCATTCAACCGCCTGCCGCCCACCTGCCCTTAATCCACATAATATTGCATAACCCTAAACCCGCCCGCCCCACCGATATAACTGGGGGGACTGCAGGTTATGAGTCAACCCGCACATCACTACCACACACACACGCACGTACACACGCACGCGCGCACGCACACACACACACACACACACACACACACACACACACACACACACACACACCAACTCCAATTGAGCAGATTTTCGGGGGAACATAACCTATCATTAATCAATAAAATCACACCCATGTGATTACATTGTAACCATGTAAATGTTTCCCCAGATGTGCTATTGATTGCTATGTGAAGTAAGGTGTAACTGATAACCCATTCTGTGGTCTTGTTGTCTTCAGAATAAAACGACTAATGAAAACTGCTGATGCTAAAGAGCTGAAATGCAGACTACAGCACAAGGTGAAGGGGTAGAGAGAGAGAAACTGAGAGAAAGAGGGAGAGGGAGAGAGAACTGAGGAAGAGAGACATGTGGAATGACTTATTCAGCGGAGGAAGTGGGCAGGCAGAAACATGAAATTAGCACAAATGGATTATCTGTCCACCATGGGCAGGGCTAAGAGCAAGCCAAGCAGTGGATTGACTTCTCAATCGGTGGCTGGGCTGCTTACTCTGGCGTGGTGAAATAGAGCTATCACTCTCTGTGCTGTTGGTCCATGGGTGAAATGGCTGTATTCAAACTACAGGCCTATTACTATTAGATGAGAATAACAGAGTAATAACGGTATTAAAAGCTATATCGATTTCATGCTTTTTAAGTTTTTCAGTGCATAAATCATGCAATAGCCCACCAGCTATTAAGCCATTCACTCATTAAACAACTCCCGTTATTCACTATGTATTACTGCAGTAACAAAATGATCAAAGCTCTAAGACATGGGAAAATGACTTAAAATAATTGAACTCACAGTAATCTGACAATGATTGTGTGTACAGCGTAATTATATTTGGCACTAATTTTGGACTTTGGAAAACACGAGGTCCAGATTTCAGGGGGTTTGCCCTAAAATAACATCTCTTGGCTTTATCCCTGTTTTAAAACCAAGGAGTCTGTCCCATCATCCCTTAGGGGCACACTGCTCAGCAATGTGCTGTTTCAGAGATAGAGGGGTTCATTGTGCAGTAGATAGGGCTGGGTTAGGACAACATTTGGCACACACATAGACACACACACACTCTCATAGACACACACAGACACACAGATGCACACACACACACACACACACACACACACACACACACACACACACACACACACACACACACACACACACACAGACAGACAGACAGACAGACAGACAGACAGACAGACAGACAGACAGACAGACAGACAGACACACACACACACACACAACCTCTTTAATGCATTACAGGATACTAGGACAGATAGAAAAAGTTCTGTCTGTCTGAATTACCTGTCTACCCCAGCATAACGGTTCTGAACCTCCCGGTCTTTACTGACCTTCCTTCCCATACTGCCTTGCAGCAGATGTCTGGGTGGGAAATTGAATTCCAACTCCCAGGGGCTGGGTGGCAAATTGGGCAAACCAACATATTTTTTTTCTCCTGGTCCAACTTTTTAAAGAAGAATGATGTTGGTTAGAGAAATGGTGCAAAATATCAGGTTAGAGGTGTGTTTAGTTTAGGGGCTGCCCGATTATTTAATTCACTGACAGTGGGGAAAGTCAATCGAGGAATCAGATGCTGACTTCTCTGAAAGACTGAGCTGTTTATTGGAACCTGTTGTGTTGATCCTTTCCGGTAAGCAGTAGCCATATGACAGTGGTGGGTTGTATGGTTTGTGGCTGGATGTATTGGTGGGGTCTGAGGTTCAGTGATGGGGGGGAGAGAAGGATGGAGGGGGGGAAGAGAGGGTCGGAGGGGGTGAAGTGAAGGATGAGGTGGTGGTGTGTTTTCATGTATAATTCAGATGAGGGATCGAGGGCCATCAGAGTGTTACATAAGACCGCCACCCTCCCTCTGCTGTTCCCTCTAGTGAGTAATACACCTACCCCTCTGTTGTTACATGAAATAGCAACACTCCCTCTGCTGTTACAGGCAACAGCTACCCTCCCTCTGCTGTTACAGGAGTCAGCCTCCCTCCCTCTGCTGCAGTACACAGATCCTTCCGAAGACTAAAACCTCTATGCCTTTAATTACAACCTATTGATCACAACATAGGAGAGAGAGAGAGTGAGAGAGAGAGAGAGAGAGAGAGAGAGAGAGAAAGAGAGAGAGAGAGAGAAAGAGAGAGAGAGAAAGAGAGAGACACAGAGACAGACAGTGCATGGAGTGCATGGAGAGAAACAAAGAGAAAGAGAGAAAAATACCTAATATGTCAGTCAGGGAGTACGTAATTAGAAAATGTCCTTCCACCTCTTCTCTCCTCTCTTTGCCCACAAGTATGTTCCTGCTGGTGATACAGTAACATTGCAAGGGTGACAAATTAATTTCAGTCAATCGCCGGCATGAATTATTCACATTATCTCATGACTCCACGCTCGTTTTGATTCTGAATGTTGTGTATCGATCCTGCCTCCTCAACGCCTTTGGTCTCGTTGTCATTCATAATTAAATATAATGAAAACCAGCCATGAATAACGCATGCTGTATCCACCAAACAACTTTTAGTATGCATTGCAGAACCAGACAAGAGGTGCACTTCTCCAACCATTCTCTCTGTTCTCTGTTTCGTTCTCTCGTTCTCTTTCTTCCACTGACCTACTTTGGCAGCTTGTAATATCGCTAAGGCTCTATTCCTTTGTCTCTCAGTGTGCTGGATAAAAAAAGACTGGGATCTCTCAGGTCTCTCCCGTCTTATCCTAGCGACTGGAGAAGTCCATCCCAGTGACTGACGCCACATGGAACCAACCTCCCTGGCTCTGCAGAATCGCTCCAACTGTGTCCCGCAAGTCACCTTCAGTTCGCATTTAATTATTAGTTTAGATGTCTCACAAGTGGAATATGGCCATCTCCCGTATCGTACATGCTCTCCAAAGCCAGGCAGTCTCATGTATTAACCTTCAGAGACCCACACTGAGGACAGTACATGCCAACGAAGGTGAAGTGACGTCTAGTTGGTAGAACCTCATGAAAGTATGAGGGGATGCCCAACAAGCCGGATCGCAAATCTCCTGTAAGGAATGCCCTTGAACAGAGCCCAAGAGGTAGACATACTTTTGGTGGAGTGAGCCCTCAGGACATCTGGAGGCTGGAACACCTTGCTATTATGGGCCAATTTAATAGCTTCCACGATCCAATGTGACAACCGTTGACGAAGAAAGGGGCCTCCCCTTGCAGGGAGATGCCCAGGACACAAAGAGTTGGTTGCGCATGCGCAAAGCTCTTGTCCTCTAACCGGTGGCATAAATGCAGGGTTGGGCAACAAGGTAGCCTTGGAAAAGCCCAAGGAAAACTGGAGGCATGACTTGGGAACTGACAGTGCATGTAGCTTGCTCGCTTTGCTGACACATGGGTGACCAGTATAGTGGTCTTAAATGAGAGATATTGTATCTCCATGCTTTCCAGCAGCTCAAAAGGCTGAAATAGCCTCAAGTGCAATAGAAAAATCCCATGATGGGACTAAAGGCTTGGGAAATGGACATAAGAAACCTTGAAAAAACATAATGATGGGTGTTTTCCCACCGTGTTCTTGTCAAAGCCTATTTAACAGGCTAAGTTATAGTTGAAGTCGGAAGTTTCCATACACCTTAGCCAAATACATTTAAACTCAGTTTTTCACAATTCCTGACATTTAATCCTAGTCAAAATTCCCTGTCTTAGGTCAGTTAGGATCACCACTTCATTTTAAGAATGTGAAATCAGAATAATAGTAGAGATAATGATTTATTTCAGCTTTTATATCTTTCATCACATTCCTAGTGGGTCAGATGTTTACATACACTCAATAACTATTTGGTAGCATTGCCTTTAAATTGTTTAACTTGGGTCAAACGTTTCGGGTAGCCTTCCACAAGCTTCCCACAATAAGTTGGGTGAGTTCTGTCCCATTCCTCCTGACAAAGCTGGTGTAACTGAGTCAGATTTGTAGGCCTCCTTGATCGCACATGCTTTTTCAGTTCTGCCCACTAGGGCTTTGTGATGGCCACTCCAATACCTCAACTTTGTTGTCCTTTAGCCACAATTTTGGAAGTATGCTTGGGGTCATTGTCCATTTGGAAGACCCATTTGCGACCAAGCTATAACTTCCTGACAGATGTCTTGAGATGTTGCTTCAATTTTTCCACATTATTTTCCTCCCTCGTGATGCCATCTATTTTGTGAAGTGCACCAGTCCCTCCTGCAGCAAAGCAGCCCCACAACATGATGCTGCCACACCCGTGCTTCGCGGTTGGGATAGTATTATTTGGATTGCAAGCCTCCCCCTTTTTCCTTCAAACATAACTATGGTCACTATGGCCAAACAGTTCTATTTTTCTTAGTCCCCATGTGCAGTTGCAAATCTTAGTCTGGCTTTTTTATGGCAGTTTTGGAGAAATGGCTTCTTCCTTGCTGAGTGGCCTTTCAGGTTATGTCGATATAGGACTCGTTTTACTGTGGATATCGATACCTTTGTACCGGTTTCCTCCAGCATCTTCACAAGGTCCTTTGCTGTTGTTGTGGGATTGATTTGCACTTTCACTTTCACCAAAGTACATTCATCTCTAGGAGACAGAACACATCTCCTTCCTGACAGGTATTATGGCTACGTGGTCTCATGGTGTTTATATTTGCATACTATTGTTTGTACAGATGAATGTGGTACCTTCAGGCATTTGGAAATTGCTCCCAAGGATGAACCAGACTTGTGGAGGTCTACCATTTCTGAGGTCTTGGCTGATTTCTTTTGATTTTCCCATGGTGTCAAGCAAAGATGCACTGAGTTTGAAGGTAGGCCTTGAAATACATCCACAGGTACACCTCCATTTGACTCAAATGATGTCAATTAGCATATCAGAAGCTTCTAAAGCCATGACATCATTTTCTGGAATTTTCCAAGTCAACTTAGTGGATGTAAACTTCTGACCCACTGGAATTGTGATACAGTGAATTATAAGTGAAATTATCTGTCTGTAAACAATTTTTGGAAAAATGTCTTGTTTCATGCACAAAATAGATGTACTAACCGACTTGCCAAAACTATAGTTTGTTAACAAGAAATGTGTGTGGTTGAAAAACAAGTTTTAATGACTCCAACCTAAGTGTATGTAAACTTCCGACTTCAACTGTAGCTGCTAGATAGACCTTAACAGTGGAGAAAGTCTTCCCTCTGTCCAAAAGGTCCTGCAGAAAGCATTGGATACAGAGCCTTGGTAAGGAATTATGTTTTTGATCACACCACTTCTCAAAAACACGGTTGATGTATGCCACCACAGTAGTATTGGCTGTTCGGATCAAGACGTGACACTTCTGAAGAGAGGGTAGAAAGTATTTCAGTGAAAGAACCACTGTCAGCAATTCGAGGTAATTTATATGGGCAATGCAGAGTTGTGGGGTCCACACTCAGTTTATAGCATTTCCCTCGTGCACTGCGCCCCAGCCCGTGAGTGACACGTCCATTGTTACTACTTTCCTCATTGCCTCTACCCATTGGGCAGTGCCAAGAACAAAGATCGAGGGACTCTTCCAGTGACAAGACATGCGGAGGTCACCTTTATCTGATGATTGAGGTGACGTCGTGTACACAGACGTTGTGCAAACGCCCAGCGCTGGAAGTCTCTCAAACTCAGTGCTCTGAGTCCTTGGCATGACATCTGGATGTTGCTAAGGACAGTGTTGACACACTGGCACCTGGGGACAGTGGTTGGTGGTGATTCCCTCCGTCTTCCTTGTGAGTGAAAATCCGTCGCTGCACAAAGGGAAGGGTTTTGGGTGCACAGATGTGTGTGTGTGTTGGGGGGGGTCTATGCTCCACCCGAAAGGTGGCAGGTCAGAAAATGGGATGAACTGTTGGCTGCCACTCCCTGCTGCAGGGACGTACCCCTATGTCGGGCGCCCCTTCTTCCCAGCAGAGGAATCAAATGGGCGGGACCTAGATGCGTCTGCTTGGTTACCCGAACAGTGAAGTCAATGCCCGCTGCGTCGCTGGAGGCTTCCCGCGGATAGCCCTGGTGCCAGTGAATTGCCCTTTCCCTACCACGAAGCCTTGGCTCATGGAGAGGTAGGCTGGGTAGCCACGATTTCTGGGTCTACGGGGCAGGCGGAAGTTCAAGGCTTCACCCTACTTCTTTCAAAGCTTGCACTTCTGCCGCGTGGCGGCAAAAGCTGGCTCAAACAGTTCCTTCAGCCCGACAGAAGCATCAAGGCACTCTCCCGTACCACTGGAAGGCTCATGGCACAGCATTGAGGCTGGAGGCTTGGAGGTTGAGGTCTTTGATGACACAGATCACATCCCAAAGGTCTAGATTAGGCTAGACCTCACTAGCATCATATCATCCTGGTAAGACAGTAGTAGGGACGTAATGTTCAACGTGCAGCAGATAGATGCAGAATGACGAGGCACTGGGTTTGAATTGGTTGGTCAGTGACGGCTTGACCACCAGTGGATTTCTGAGGCCCAGCTACTCCATGTCCTTGCCATTCATACTGGCAAAAAGTCTGTTTCGTCCCAATTGCGTTTGGCTTCCGCCACGCAAGCTGGGATAGCTTGGAAGAGTTGCTTACATGGGACGGTGCAAGAGGGGAGTTTCCTCCCATCATAGCAGTCCCTCTCTGCGTTGCCGCCGCCTGCTGGTTCAGCCCACTCAATACGTAGTCTGGTCGCTGCCTGTTTGCAGAAATCAATGAGTAAATATCTGTCATCTACCATTGATTCCTTACTAGGGGGCGGAAGAGGGCCTAGCGGTTACTGCTTGTGCTGGAGGAGGTCGGTCATAATCTCGCCATCGTCTTCGTCGATGACGAGGTCCCCTTCCCCCTCCTCCGGGGCCAAGCTCTGGAAAAGTGGGTGAAGGTCCTCGGGATAGCGAAACTATTGTGTCTGCCCATGAGGAATGAGTCTACTAGGCAGTCTCCCCGCTCAAGTAACCTTTCTGGTCACACACCAAAAAGAGTCAAAAATGCAATTTCCTATGTAAGACATTCAATATCACACTCACTTACAGCACATGGCTAAGCTACATGGCCAGGCTACACGGCCAGACTACACGGCCAGGCTATATGTACCACTAGATCACTAGAGTGAGCTACAGAGTACCCTGCTTTCTGTTTCCTGGAATCCACTATTAAACTGGTTTAAATGCTTTTAAGCACACCAATGAGAATCACTATAGGTGCCATACTTCACAGTACAGTTTAAAGTCTAAATAATGAGGCACCCACTTCAATATCCAATAGCAGCCGTTATGCTCCAGTTCCACTGCTCTGCGTACTTCTCTGTGATCCGTCATGCAATTAAGCATTTGTTTCCCCTTTAACCATAGTTAAGTTAAGTTGTAGAGTGTAATTAAACCATGGAGTGTAAAATAGCTGTTCAGTCAAAACCCCAGCAACTCTTCAACTATTTCTACTGCATAAAGACACAGGGAATACATTGTGTAACTCTGCTAACAGACTAATATGATTTCGTGTTTATGTCGTTGTATGCCTCTCCGGAGACATCATAAATCAAACACTAATTAGAACCAGTGTGGTGACCCGACACGTTCCGATGCTTCTACCTCTGATCTACCTTCCATCAGCTAATAAACAGCTGAGCCGGTTGCTGCTCTCCAAATTAAAGTAGTGTGTTAGCTAGAGAGCTGAGAGGAACTTTGTTAATTAAGGAAGCTGACAGCTGTAGAACACTAAAGATCATTAGATGTGGACTCAGCCCATTATCAGCCTGAAAACGTCACCCTGGCACGTTTTTGCAAAAAGGTTAACCGCTAACCACAGTAGTTTTTCTCAGTGCATTGCAGTCAGTGGGAAAAGATGAGTGTAACAGGGTTGACGTTTTTCTCAATGCATTGCAGTCAATGGCAAAAGATGAGTGTCACAGGGTTGACATTTTTTCTCAATTCATTGCAGTTAATGGGAAAAGATGAGTGTCACAGTGTTGATGTTTATGTCAACACATAGCAGTCAATGGGAAAAGAAACACGTCAACCAATTGAATATTATGTCAATAAATTGTAGTCAATGGGAAAAGATTAGTGTCACGGGATTAATGCATTAGTGAATACAATGCATTTAATGGGGGAAGATTAGCGTCACAATATGGATGCATAGAGAATAGCATCACAAACATGACACCCTCCTATCTCTCTCTCTCTTTCCCCCCTCCTTCTCGCCTTACTCCCACCTCCATTCTATCTCCCTCCAATCCTCTCGCTCCCATCTCTCTCTCCACTTTATTTAACTAGGCAAGTCAATTGAGAACAAATTCTAATTTACAATGACGGCCTACCCCGGCCGAACCCGGACGACACAAGGCCAATTGTGCGCCGCCCTATGGGACTCCCAATCACGGCCGGATGTGATACAGCCTGGATTCAAACCAGAGACTGTAGTGACGCCTCTTGCACTGAGATGCAGTGCCTTAGGCCACCGCGCGACTCGGGAGCCCACTTTCCCACCACCACAGACAGGATATTGACACAGATACGCATGAAGGATATTTGGCGCATAAATTAATACCTCGCATTCAAGTCAAATGTTGGTGATAGAGCTGCAATGGATAAATTGTTGAAAAACTCAGACAGACAGATATATCCACTCACAGACCAACAGACAGGGAGACAGACAGACAGGCAGGCAGGTAGACAGACAAACTTTAAACTGAACCCTAAACCTAAACCTAACCCTAACTCTAGCTTCATGTCCACATCTTGGTTTAAACCTAACCCTAGCCATAACCCTAACACTAACTTCTTGTCCACAACTCCAAGAGCTGAGCCAAGATGAGGTCTAGGGTTAGGGTTATGGCTAGGTTTAGGGTTACACCGGGTTCTGGATATGAAGCTAGGGTTAGGGTTAAGGTTGAGCCGGAAGTTTATATGAAGCTAGGATTAGGGTTAGGGCCTAGACATAACCCATTCATCCAATTAACAATTGGGACCCGTTTCAGAAAACTAGGCCTATGTCGCGGGTCACCACTTCACACGAGAGCCATAGAAAGTAATCTTATTATTTTTGATCAAAATGTGGTTTTTTTTGGCAGAAATGCCTTCTGGAATATGTGAACTTTCATGTGCCTTTATAACAAACTGTATGCCATCTTTAAATATGAATAAAATTGTTAAATTACGAGCCTAGTCGGTTAAGCCACAGAAAAAGTCAGCAACCTTCCCTCTAGCCATGATTGACTGAGAGAATGAATGGGCCTGACCTGCCGAGAGATGTGTTCAGATTGGTCTGCCATATAGCACTCTTCTGTCTATTTGTAAGTAATCCTGTCAAATACGGCTTTAAAAAAATCTATATTGCTTAGTAGAACTGCATAAGTGTTGCTCTCCACTTTCTGGAGGACCGGGTTTTGAGTTCAGTGGAATTAGAGTACGATAGCTAACGAGATGGAGAAAACACCTGTCTCCGGATTACATCTTCAAACTAAGGGCAACCATGGCATCTGTGACAGGGAGAAGCGTCCAACCATGATGTAAGATAGTCTAGCTAGCTACATTTTCAGAAATGACACGTTTCTAATTTTGACAGAAAGTTGTTTTAATTTCAAGTTAAAGTGTACAATTAGGTACCTAGCTAACGTTAGCTGGCTGGCTCGCTAGCTAACATTACATGTATGATCTTATTATTCGTATCTTAGAGACAAACGCAGTGTATGATATACCATTTTGTAGCTCTGTGTCTCTGCTATTATCCAATATAAAAATGAAAAATTTAAATTTTGCTACACCAGACTGAATCAAGGCGGTCGGTCACAATTAATTAATGTACCTCTCCTCCAACTACATGGCAGAAAGGTAGGCCTCATTTGAAGCCTGGACTATAGTTGATGTGCATTTGAGTGACATCAACAGACGCTCCTGATGAATGCAAGCCTACATCCGACCATGTGAAATTAACATTCACAGTGAAAACTTAACCAACCCTCACATAACCATGACTGCAATTGAGCTGTACGATGTACGACCAGTAGGTCATACATTTAATTTCCTGTGATTACAGGAAATGGCTTAATTGGGGGTCATATGGGCAGTTTGTAAGTGATAAAAAGGTTTAATCTTCCCAAATTTTGTTATCAATCTTCCCTGGGACCAACTCTGTCTGGAACTGTGAGGAGTAACATCGTAACCGATGTTGTTACCATGACAAAGACCAAAGCCGGCGGAAGTGCCATTGACGACGGTGGTGTCTCTCTATGACAGGTTAAGGGTCTTTTAAACGAACAAAAGGAGTTCTAAAAGCAGTAGTTATAACAACAAGAAAAGAGCTTCAAGTGTTTTGTCCAAATACTGGTGGAGTCAACTAATACAAGAATGGACGACTGGCCAGAACAAGTTGCAGCTCAATGAGTTTAAACAGGAGAATGGCAAGAGAGAGGACATAAAATCAAATCAAAATGTATTTGTCACATGAGCCGAATACAGCAGGTGTAGACCTTAGAGTGAAATGCTTACTTACAAGCCCTTAACCAACAATGCAGTTAAGAAAAGAAAAAAAAGAAGAAAAAAAATTAACAAATAATTAAAATATCAATAGCGAGGCTATATACAGGGGGTACCGGTACAGAGTCAATGTGCTGGGGCACCGGTTAGTCGAGGTAATGGAGGTAATACATGTAGGCAGAGTTATTAAAGGGACTATGCATAGATAATAACAGAGTAGCAGCAGCGTAAAAGAGGGAATAGAAGCTGTTTAGAAGCCTCTTGGACCTAGACTTGGCGCTCCGGTACCGCTTGCAAATAAATTAATTAAAAATCCTACAATGGGATTTTGGGGATTTTTTTTCTCATTTTGTCTGTCATAGTTGAAGTGTACCTATGACGAAAATTACAGGCCTCTCTCATCTTTTTAAGTGGGAGAACTTGCACAATTGGTGGCTGACTAAATACTTTTTTGCCCCACTGTACATTTGGCCCTTCTTTGGACACTGTGTTAACAAACCTCCAAACGAGCTTCAATGCCATACAACATCTGCATGCTCTTCAACCGATTGCTGCCCTCACCCGCCCGCCCGACTAGCATCACTACTCTGGACGGTTCTGACTTAGGATATGTGGACAACTACAAATACTTCGGTGTCTGGTTAGACTGTAAACTCTCCTTCCAGACTCACATTAAGCATCTCCAATCCAAAATTAAATATAGAATTGGCTTCCTATTTCGCAACAAAGCCTGCTTCACTCATGCTGCCAAACATACCCTTGTAAAAGGAAGATTGAGGTGGAGCGCACCCACAAATGGAAAACCCACCACCGGCCCAAGTTACAGGCCTAGGCCAATACTGGTCAAGTTCCTGTCTCAACATCACCCGTCTCAAAGTCACTAGTGAAGAGGCGACTCCGGGATGCTGGCCTTCTAGGCAGATTTCCTCTGTCCAGTGTCTGTGTTCTTTTGCCCATCTTAATCTTTTCTTTTTACTGGCCAGTCTGAGATTTTTTTTTGCAACTCTGCCTAGAAGGACAGCATCCTGGAGTCACCTCTTCACTGTTGATGTTGAGTATGGTGTTTTGTGGGTACTATTTAATGAAGCTGCCAGTTGAAGACTTGTGAGCCGTCTGTTTCTCAATCTAGACACTAATGTACGCGCTGTTCTGTTAAGGGAGTAGTACAAAGCATTGTACAAGATCTTCAGTTTCTTGGTAATTTCTCAGATGGGACAGCCTTCATTTCTCAGAACAAGAATAGACTGATGAGCCATTTTGAGCCTGTAATCAAACCCACAAATGCTGATGCTCCATATATTTAACTAATCTAAAGAAGGCCAGTTTTATTGCTTCTTTAACCAGCACAACTGTTTTCAGCTGTGCTACTATAATTGTGAAAGGGTTTTCTAACGATAAATTAGCCTTTTAAAATGATAAACTTGGATTAGCTAACACAACGTGCCATTGGAACACAAAAGTGACGGTTGCTGATAATGGGCCTCTGTACACCTACGTAGATATCCCATTTAAAAAAATCAG
Organism: Oncorhynchus mykiss; assembly: GCF_057628025.1. Taxonomy (NCBI): domain Eukaryota; kingdom Metazoa; phylum Chordata; class Actinopteri; order Salmoniformes; family Salmonidae; genus Oncorhynchus; species Oncorhynchus mykiss. The sequence goes on from NC_143032.1 coordinate 22,003,067, forward strand.
ATGTCTCCAACTACAACTTCCTGACTGATGTCTTGAGATGTTTTTTTCAATATATCCACATAATTTTCTTTCCTCAAGATGCCATCTATTGTGAAGTGCACCAGCCCCTCCTGCAGCAAAGCAACCCCCACTACATGATGCTGACACCCCATTGCTTCAGGGTTGGGATGGTGTTCTTCAGCTTACAAGCCTCCCCCTTTTTCCTCCAAACATAACGATGGTCATTATGGCTAAACAGTTCTATTTTTGTTTCATCAGACAAGAGGACATTTCTCCAAAAAGTACGATCTTTGTCCCCATGTGCAGTTGCAAACCTTAGTCTGGCTTTTTTATGGCGGTTTGGAGCAGTGAATTCTTCCTTTCAGGTATGTCGATATAGGACTCGTTTTACTGTGGATACAGATACTTTTGCATCTGTTTCCTCCAGCATCTTCACAGGGTCCTTTGCAGTTATTCTGGGATTGATTTGCACTTTTTGCACCAAAGTACGTTCATCTCTATGAGACAGAACGTGTCTCCTTCCTGAACGGTATGACGGCTGCGTGGTCCCATGGTGTTTAGACTTGCGTACTATTCTTTGTACAGATGAACATGGCGGTTGGAAATTGCTTGTAGACTTGTGGAGGTCTACATTTTTTTTCCTGGGGTCTTTGCTGATTTCTTTTGATTTTCCAAGGAAAGAGGCACTGTGTTTGAAGGTAGGCCTTGAAATACATCCACAGGTGCACCTCCAATTGATTCAAATTATGTAAATTAGCCTATCAGAAGCTTCTAAAGCCATGACATAATTTTCTGGAATTTTCCAAGCTGTTTAAAGGCACAGTCAACTTAGTGGATGTCAACTTCTGACCCACTGGAATTGTGATACAGTGAATTATAAGTGAAATAATCTTTCTGTAAACAATTGTTGGAAAAATGTCCTAACCGACTTGCCAAAACTATAGTTTGTTAACAAGAAATTTGTGGAGTGGAAAAACTAGTTTTAATGACTCCAACCTAAGTATATGTAAACTTCCGACTTCAACTGTATATAAATAAGGTATTTCTGTTTTTTATTTTTAATAAAAGTGAACATTTTTGAAAAACCTGTTTTCGCTTTGTCATTATGGTGTACTGTGTCTAGATTGCTGAGGATTTATAAAAATGTAATCCATTTTAGAATAAGGCTGTAACGTAAAACAAACTGTGGAAAAAATCAAGGGGTCTGAATACTTTCCGAAGGCACAATTCATTTGATGATACAGCAGTAACAATACAAGGATATAACATCTATAGAAGAGACAGACAGGTGCGCCTGTATATATTCAGAGTCATATCCTTGTAATGCCTAGAGATATTACTGTATGTGTTTTGTAAAGTCATTCCGCTGCGTCACTTCTTGTTTTATAAGAAACATTAATGTGCTGGAAATTCCAAATTGTTTGGATAGTCATATGGAATCATGTAGTAACCAAAGGAGTGTTTAACAAATCAAAATATATTTTAGATTTTAGATTCTTCAAAGTAGCCACCCTTTGCCTTAATGACAGCTTTGCACACTATTGGCATTCTCAAATATAAAATATATTTTGATTTGTTTGACACTTACTACATGATGCCATATGTGTTATTTCATTTCATTGATGTCTTCACTATTATTCTACAGTGTAGAAAATAGTAAAAATAAAGAAGAACTTGAATGAGTAGGTGTGTGCAAACTTTTGACTGGTACTGTATGTGTGACTGCTAGATGGACACACACACTACATGTCAATGTTTTTAAATGTATGTAAATTGCCTTTTGTCTGTAATGTATTATTCGTTTTGTGTCGGACCCCAGTAAGACTAGCTGTCGCCGTTGGTGTCGGCTAAATCAAATCAAATCTGCCTGTCTGCCTGTCTGTCTGTTGGCCTGTCTGTGGGCGAGACGAGGGAGAGAGAGATGAGGTGGGGAAGGCAGGGAAAGAAGGAGGGAGACAGAATAGAGGGGAAGGAGAGGGAAAAAAGTGGAGAGTGAGGGGGGAGGGAGGGAGAGTGTGAAGGAGGGATGGGGAGAGAGGGGAGGGAGAGAGAGGAGGGAGAGGAAGGGGAGGGACGGAAAGAAGGAGTGAGGGAGAGGGAAAGGGAAAGAGGAGAGGGAGAGGGGTGAAGGATGGGAGGGGGAGAGGGAGGAGGGAGGGGAGAGAGAGTCGACTGACAGATAGGTGGAAGAGAGGAGGGAGAGAAAGAGAAGTGGGAGGCAGGGAAACAAGGAGGGAGAGAGAATGGAGAGGGAGGGGGAGAGAGAGAGGGAGGGAGACGGTGAAGAAGGGATGGGGGAGAGAGAGGAGGGAGAGAGATAAGAGGAAGTGGAGGGAGGGAAAGCAGGAGGGAGAGAGAATTGAGGGAGGAGGAGGGAGAGAGAGGAGAGAGACGGGAAGAGGGTGAGAGGGTGGAGGGGGCGAAAGAAGGGGAGGGGGAAAGGAGAGAATTAGGGGGGATAAAGAGGAGGAAGACAGTGAGAAAGACAGTCGATTGGTTGACGTGTTTCTTTTCCCATTGACTACTATGTATTGACATAAAAGTCAAACCTTTGACACTCATCTTTTCCCATTGAACCTAATGTATTGAGATAAACATTGACCCGGTGACACTCATCTTTTCCCATTGAACCCAATGTATTGAGATAAACATCGACCCGGTGACACTCATCTTTTCCCATTGAACCCAATGTATTGAGATAAACATTGACCCGGTGACACTCATCTTTTCCCATTGAACCCAATGTATTGAGATAAACATCGACCCGGTGACACTCATCTTTTCCCATTGAACCCAATGTATTGAGATAAACATCGACCCGGTGACACTCATCTTTTCCCATTGAACCCAATGTATTGAGATAAACATCGACCTGGTGACACTCATCTTTTCCCATTGAATCCAATGTATTGAGATAAACATCGACCCGGTGACACTCATCTTTTCCCATTGAACCCAATGTATTGAGATAAACATCAACCCGGTGACACTCATCTTTTCCCATTGAACCCAATGTATTGAGATAAACATCGACCCGGTGACACTCATCTTTTCCCTTTGACTGCAATGTATTGAGATAAACATCGACCCAGTGACACTCATCTTTTTCCATTGACTGCAATGTATTGAGATAAACATCAACCCTGTGACACTCATCTTTTTCCATTGACTGCAATGTATTGAGATAAACATCAACCCTGTGACACTCATCTTTTCCCTTTGACTGCAATGTATTGAGAAAAACATCAACCCTGTGACACTCATCTTTTCCCTTTGACTGCAATGTATTGAGATAAACATCAACCCTGTGACACTCATCTTTTTCCATTGACTGCAATGTATTGAGAAAAACGTCCAGCCTGTGACACTCATCTTTTCCCTTTGACTGGAATGTATTGAGATAAACATCGACCCTGTGACACTCATCTTTTCCTATTTACTTCAATATATTGAGAAAAAACCTTCTAGCTACACGTCTTCTATTTCTGCTCCTGAACAACCCACTGTTCCTAAGCCGTCATTGTAAATAAGAATTAGTTCTTAACTGACTTACTAAAAAGTAAGTCATGCAACATCTCAAGCTAGAGAAAATGTGCTATTTCATTATTGGATCTGCAAATACATGTTATGATATCTGGCACCCTTTCCTTTCTTTTTAGGAGACATGGACCGAGCTAATTTCACAGCGCCATAAAATAACCTAAATTAGAATTTGTGTCACTATCTTTACTCTTCTTTTCTTTCTGTTTGATTGTATCTTTGTTTTTCGTTATTTGATTATATCGCTCCAGTTCTATGTCTTACCTCTTTACGTCTGGTATTGGGGTGGGGCTCTGTTGGAGCATGGGGGGTTGTGGTGGGTTTGATGTGTTAGGGGATCAGTGTGGGTTCTGCCCTCTACTTGTTTGTCTGTATTGTCTCTCATAAAAAATACCCTATAAAAAAAAAGTTGTAAAAAATAAACACCTCCCTCTGCAACTGGTTCCTGGACTTCCTGACGGGCCTCCCCTGGGTGGTGAGGGTAGGCAACAACACATCCGCCATGCTGACCCTCAACACAGGGCCCCTCAGGGTTGCGTGCTTAGTCACCTCCTGTACTCCCTGTTCCCCTAAGACTGTATACTCGCGCACGACTCCAACACCATCATTACATTTGACGGTGATAGGCCTGATCACCGACAACGATGAGACAGCCTACAAGGAGGTGGTCAGAGACCTGTTAGTGTGGTGCCAGGACAACAATCTCCCCCTCAATGTCAGCAAGACGAATTGACGGTTCTGTAGTGGAGCGGGTTGAGAGGAATTATCATGGTCCACACACACCAACACATGAAGAGAACATGACAATGCCTCTTCCCCCTCAGGAGGCTGAAAAGATGAATGGGCCCTCAGATCCTCAAAACGTTCTACAGCTGCACCATTGAGAGCATCTTGACTGGCTGCATCACCGCTTGGTATGGCAACTGCTTGGCATTCAACTGCAAGGCGCTACAGAGAGTTGTGTGCACGGCCCAGTACATCACTGCGGCCGAGCGACATTCCATCCAGGACCTCAATACCAGGCGGTGTCAGAGGAAGGCCCAAAATATATTCAAAGACTTCAGCCACCCAAGTCATAGACTGTTCTCTCTGCTATCGTACGGCAAGTGGTAGCTATGCATCAAGTCTGGAACCAACAGGACCCTAAACAGCTTCTACCACCAAGCTATAAGACTATTAAATAGTTAGTTAAATAGTTAAACAATAGCTACCCAGTCTATCTGCATCGACCCTTTTTACACTAACTCTATTGACTCATCGCATACGCTGCTGTTACTGTCTATTATATATCCTGTTACCTAGTCACTTTACCCCTACCTATATGTACAGTACATATCTACCTCAATTTGTATTTGTATCGAAATGAATCCTGCTGTATCCATCCTTCTGTCCAGAACCACACATTGCATTAATATGCACTCATTCAAGTGCAGGAAATATAATTTGCCAATAGTGACTTGATACTAATATGCACTGTAGCCACATACCAAACCCATAACATAATAAATAGCATGTGAACCCAGTCAGCCACTGCTGCGACGGAAAACAAAGTAGTAAAAATGTATTGTGAGAGCTTACCTTCCCTGGACCTTGATGTCAGAGATGGCATAGAAGTATCTGGACAGGTTGTTCTCGTCTACCATGGTGGCCCCTGTGGCTGGTCGGAGGAGCCGGACCCTCAGGTCTGTAATGGTGAAGAAGTCTCTCAGGTTCTTGGTGGTGTCTAACTGACCGTAGAGGGATGCCATGTTGTGGAGCCGTGGTCCGGCGAACAGTGCAAAGCGGTCCTTGATCTCGAAGCGCACCGTCTTGTCATACTTCCACACGTAGCCCCTGGAGTATTCCTCGGTGCAGATGATGTCCAGGAGAGTGTGCTGGGTCAGGTCCTGGACAGTCTTGGCATCCATGGTGAAAGCGTCCAGACAGTCTGTGGCGTAGAACTGGTAGGGTTGCCAGGTCTTACCGTAGTCCAGAGACTTCTCCAGAACCATCTGTTCCGGGCGGCCTGACTCGAAGGTGACCACGATGTCGTCGGTCAGCTCGATGGTTTTGCTCCAGGACAGTGTGATGTTGACCAGTAGGGCCTTGGGGTACTTCTTCCAGGAACTGGACTGCCAGAAGGTTGTGGGGTTGCGGCCCTCGAAATCGAACATGAGCTCCGGTGGATGGGCCAGGTCCTCGTTTTCGGCATCACATTCATTGTTACACATGTACGGGTTCTCCTGAAAGAGAGGGGAAAATAAAGACAGAGAAAGAACGACATTAAGGAATTGAAATGGTAAACAATAACACAGGTACCCAAAGCTTATTTTTACAAGCCTTGAGTTCTATGTGTAGCCATACAGCACAGAGCCCTAGTACGACCATGACTCTGCATAATTTGAATAGTATTGATGTGATGTTGGGTCCAGGGCTCCAGCTGTGGTACTAAATGAATCTAAATGAGGGGCTAGCCTATTAGAAAACACCCGGAGACACATTCATGTTTTATGGGGCCGTTTCGAAAAAGTCACCCCTCCACCACGGACTTACAACACCCCTCTTCTCATAGCCAGACTGCAAGAACCAAAGGAGCTCCTGCGTGGCGCAGTGGTCTAAGGCACTGCATCTCAGGGCTGGAGGTGTCATTATGGACCCTGGTTCAATTCCAGGCTTAACACAACCGGCTGTGATTGGGAGTCCCATAGGGCAGTACACAATTGGCCCAGTGTCCTCTGGGTTACGGTTTGGTTGGGGTAGGCTGTCATTGTAAATAAGAATTTGTTCTTGCCTGGTTAAATATAATTTTTTTAATCTGTCAGGATCTTGCATTTGTATCTCATATCATCTTCCCTGTATCATTTATGGCTAAGCACTATCACCCATAACATTATATACCCCAGTAGATATAGAAGTCCCAAGGGGTGGAGAGAGATTAACAAGGAATACCTTGTGCCTAATGTCCTCGTGCGTAGCAGGTATAACGTGAAGGTCAATCTAACAAGAGGAGAAAAGCCCGCCATCTTTCCACAATCATTTTGTTGCATGAAGCCTGGCTCAATATGAATTTAATGGCTGGGAAACTCAAGAGGTGTGCCTTTTGTCAATTCTGTCTTTGAAGGATGAAAAATATACCATCCAACCTCCAGTTCAAAGTCAAGGGTATCAAGCCAGAGAGAGGGAGAGCAAAGGAAGGCAGAGAGCAGAACTTAAAGGACCTCTCTCCCCCTCTCTCTTTCCCTCTCTTGCTCTTTTGAAAAGAGGCAGACAGGCAGGTGAGCAGGCAACGCCTCAGATTCATCAAGACCCTTTCCTCTAGAAAACAGCCTCCTCAAAACATTGGTACGGTTTTCCACAAATCGTTACACCGCCATGTTCTTCCTTCCCCGGGGCTACAGCCTGCTGTCTGCCGCTGGACTAAGGGGAGGGGGGTACTTCAGGAAGGACCTTTCAACAGAGACGCTCCTCCAATTCACCAGGACAAGATAATCCACCACTTGATTAGGTGGGAGATGTCAGTGTCTGTGTGGTTCTGTGGCCAGGGCGATATAAGAGGGGAGGTGCTCTCTGTTCGGGTGATGTAGGACAGGAAAAGGAGGCAGGAAGACAAAAGGAGAGAGAGAGAGAGAGAGAGAGAAATATATATGTTCCTGCTAATAAGCTTTGCCGTTTTTTCTTGTCCTCCAAGGCAAGGTGAGGATAAAACATGTCTGTGCCGGGCATTTAGCCTTCTAACTGGCCCAGAGTCACATTAATATCCTGTCTAGCCAATCCCCCACAGTCCTCTGAGCGCTGGACAAAGGGAACCAGGGAGTGAGCAGTAGGCTGTGAGAGGAGGGCTGGCAGCGGAAATTTCCACTTGGGTTTCAATGGGCTACACAGTCAGGAGGTTGGGGCTGCCATTACCTGCCATCTGCTACCCTGTACTGTGTCTACAGAGGGCTCGTTAGCTGTAGGTTACTGGGACTTTGGGGATTAGAAAATGACTATAAAGGAAGTGTGGGATACCATCCTCTGGATGCCCCTGGGCACATTGAACTGGATTATTCAAAAGAAGTGGAACACTCAGGTTTCCATAGTTATGGTAGATAAAAAACAACGTGGCATTATGTACTCGATCTACGGGCAGCATTTTTCTGAGTTTTGTAATATTTACTAGGTCGAAACCTAAATCTCATGAAAACATGTGTTACTTTGGCGGGACACACACACACACGGACACACACACACACACACATACACACAGACCTCCATACACATTTAGTCTAATCAGACAAAGATGTATCCTTATCAATTTCTTTCACCAGAGGCTGGAAATCTGCAGCTTAGCACCTGGCAACCTTGGCTAGCCGTGGAGATCTCCAAACACACAGGTTAAAACCTTTCATTACTGTCTCCTCCATACTCACAAAATACAGCCTTATGAAAATCAATACCCTCGCTCTCCGGTCACGCTGTACGGGACCACTCCTTCCTTCAGAGAGGAGATAAAGCCCTGAGCACCGCAGCCCAGTGGAAATCAATGGTGAGACTTCTGTTTTATTTTATGGCACTGACAGCTCTATTAGCCGATAAATGGTTTGGCGAAACAGTATAATAATTGACACTGCAGCTAGCGAGCTTCGCTGCTACACAGCTCCACCCTATCCAGACGTAATTACCCAGGATGTTTCTATTAATCCTAATCTGATCAACTAGCAGCAGCAGACGAGGGACAAGACAGCAGCCATAGATTACAGTGATGACTGACTGGAGCTGCTATCTGCTGGATGGAGGTAGTGGAGCGGAGAGGTCACGCTAAATTGGTGCTAATGGTATCAGCGACCCCCCAAAACACACTAGGTTAATCTAATCCCCGGTGTCGGTGATGAAGAGAGATAGGAACGTGTAGGTGTGTGTGTGTGTTGGGGGGGGGGGGGGGGGTTGGTACTATCTTCGTGGGGCAGCTCTAATTGTTGCTGTGTCTATTTACAACGTTCTGCCTAATTTCACCTCCTGACTGAGACAAAAACAGCCCCGTAATGAATCACAGTAATTCCAGCCTTTCTTTTCTTTCGTTCTCTTGTTGTTCTCTAGACAAATGTTGTTTGGTTGGGTCATCGTCGGGAAGTGGTTTTCTCATGGTTGGCCAACCAAGGCTTTCCCAAGGAGACACATAACAGATAGAGCAATTTGCCTAACACACACTGGGGAGAGATGGAAGAGGTGGTTTCTACTATTTGAAACGCTTTATTTGTTATGTCTATACCAATCAGGTTAAAACGGTTCGTCTCTATTTCAGCTAGCAACGCAAACATTCACTTGAGAAAATAATACATGCTATTGTGTAAAACCCAACCAGTATTATTCCACAAAACATCCCACCAAAATTAGCTTATCTGTATCTCATAATCAAACATATCTATTATATCAAAAGAAGGAGAATAAAACAATATAAATCGAAAAGACAAAGAATATAATGATTCTATAATTATCAAGAGTATAGGATTAGTACGAGCGAGACTATACAGTGGGGCAAAAAAGTATTTAGTCAGATGCCAATCGGGGCGGCAGGTAGCCTAGTGGTTAGAGCATTGGACTAGTAACCGGAAGGTTGCAAGTTCAAACCCCCAAGCTGACAAGGTACAAATCTGTCGTTCTGCCCCTGAACAGGCAGTTCTCTAGGCTGTCATTGAAAATAAGAATTTTGGTCTTAACTGACTTGCCTAGTTAAATAAAGGTAAAATATGAAAGTTCTCCCACTTAAAAAGATGAGAGAGGCCCGTAATTTTCATCATAGGTACACTTCAACTATGACCGACAAAATGAGAAAACAATTTTTTTTTGCAAATTATGGTGGAAAATAACTATTTGGTCACCTACAAACAAGCAAGATTTCTGGCTCTCACAGACCTGTAACTTCCTCTTTAAGAGGCCCCTCTGTCCTCCACTCGTTACCTGTATTAATGGCACCTGTTTGAACTTGTTATCAGTATAAAAGACACCTGTCCACAACCTCAAACAGTCACACTCCAAACTCCATTATGGCCAAGACCAAAGAGCTGTCAAAGGACATCAGAAACAAAATTGTAGACCTGCACCAGGCTGGGAAGACTGAATCTGCAATAAGTAAGCAGCTTGGTTTGAAGAAATCAACTGTGGGAGCAATTATTAGGAAATGGAAGACATACAAGACCACTGATAATCTCCCTCGATCTGGGGCTCCACGCAAGATCTCAGCCCGTGGGGTAAAAATGATCACAAGAACGGTGAGCAAAAATCCCAGAACCACAGACCACAGAATGACCTGCAGAGAGATGGAACCAAAGTAACAAAGCCTACAATCAGTAACACACTACGCCGCCAGGGACTCAAATCCTGCAGTGCCAGACGTGTCCCCCTGCTTAAGTCAGTACATGTCCAGGCCCGTCTGAAGTTTGCTAGAGAGCATTTGGATGATCCAGAAGAAGATTGGGAGAATGTCATATGGTCAGATGAAACCAAAATATAACTTTTTGGTAAAAACTCAACTCGTCGTGTTTGGAGGACAAAGAATGCTGAGTTGCATCCAAAGAACACCATACCTACTGTGAAGCATGGGGGTGGAAACATCATGCTTTGGGGCTGTGTTTCTGCAAAGGAACCAGGACGACTGATCCGTGTAAAGGAAAGAATGAATGGGGCCATGTATCGTGAGATTTTGAGTGAAAACCTACTTCCATCAGCAAGGCATTGAAGATGAAACGTGGCTGGGTCTTTCAGCATGACAATGATCCCAAACACACCACCCAGGCAACGAAGGAGTGGCTTCGTAAGAAGAATTTCAAGGTCCTGGAGTGGCCTAGCCAGTCTCCAGATCTCAACCCCATAGAAAATCTTTGGAGGGAGTTGAAAGTCCGTGTTGCCCAGCAACAGCCCCAAAACATCACTGCTCTAGAGGAGATCTGCATGGAGGAATGGGCCAAAATACCAGCAACAGTGTGTGAAAACCTTACAGAAAATGTTTGACCTCTGTCATTGCCAACAAAGGGTATATAACAAAGTATTGAGATACATTTTTGTTATTTACCAAATACTTATTTTCCACCATAATTTGCAAATAAATTCATTAAAAATCCTACAATGTGATTTTCTGGATTTTGTTTTCTCATTTTGTCCGTCATACTTGAAATGTACCTATGATGAAAATTACAGGCCTCTTTCATCTTTTTAAGTGGGAGAACTTGCACAATTGGTGGCTGACTAAATACTTTTTTGCCCCACTGTATATAGTTCAATAGAAGAACATACTGTATATAATTGAAGAGCGGGACTGAGCAACCCCAACCCCATGCTTTGGGCCGTGCTGCATTGTATTTTGGCCGAGGGAGGGTGGCAAAGAGGGAGGCTAGTGTTAAAGTGAATAAGATATGGCTGTGCAGCCCTGACAGCCCAGGCCTCCCCCTTACGTGATCACTGATAAAGGATGTGACTTGGGGAATATAAATTTAGTGGCTACTGACAGGCAGGCGTGATGTATGGGCCCAACCAATCAAACAAATCCTTTTGTGTGACAGATGTTTCTGACTTGTAACCCAGATCACAGATTGCTCCCTCCCTCCTGTTGTTCTCTCTCTCTCTCTCTCTCTCTCTCTCTCTCTCTCTCTCTCTCTCTCTCTCACTCCCTCTCTCTTTCTCTTTATTTTTCACACTAACGGAAACAGGAAACAGTCCAGCCCAAGGATTCCTTAAAAAGTACATATTGCAATGGTGTTGATCACAAAACACTGATAACACGGCTTACATCATTTTTGATGACAGGTTTTATGAGTCACCCAGATTATTTGTCTCACGTGTCTAATTATATTCTATTCAACAATTGTGTTTTGCTTATCCTCTGTGATCTTTCCTCTGTGATCTTTGCAGTACAAACACCAGTATTGAACATGCACGCACGCACGCGCACACACACACACACACACACACACACACACACACACACACACACACACACACACACACACACACACACACACACACACACACACACACACACACACACACACAGATGGATTATAGTGTTTGCTAGAGTTTATCAGTAAACAATCCAGATGGCCCAGATGAGGAAATCCCTTCCCACCACATGGCACAGTCAGGGTTTCAGGTGGTGTCCTGTAAGACAGCCCTCAGAAGGACAGCTAGTAGAAATCATCTGGCCAAGGTCCCTCTGTCTGAATGAGGGGGAAAAAAATCACACAACTTACCAGTCTTTCTTTTCCCCTCCCTTCCTCCCTCCCTTCCTTCCTCCCCCCTACCAACCTCTACTACCCCCCCCCCCCCCCCCCCCCCCCCCCCCCCGCCCCGCCCTCAGTAGCCAGGTTGGGGTTAAACCTAACCCTTCTGCATTAATGAGACCTTTCTGCACTGGCCAATGGGCTCGTTTGAAGCAGTGCTCTCTCATTTTATATCTCCCTCCCTGCCTCTCTCTCTCTCTCTCTCTCTCACGCTCCCTCTCTCTCTGTCCCTCCTTCCTGGCCATACTAACATCATAAGTGAAGTCTCTCTCTTGGCGTTTGGCGCTGGTTGACACAGACACTTGGGTTTAACCTCGATGCTGTGTGAATATCGGAAGCTGTCGCCCAGATTACAGTGAGGTGATAGATCCCTGCTAAATCCTGTCATGGATTACAATTACATTTTCAAACAGCTCAGGGTCAGGCAGGGGTCAACACGACTACATGGTGGTCAATATGAAAGAGAGAAAGAGAGAGAGAGAGAAACAGTAAATATTCTGCGCTACTCATTCACACCAAGAGACATTATACCATGTAACATCTAACAATGAAACCTGGCACCTTGGTTTGGAAATGGGAGAGAGAGAGAGAGAGAGAGAGAAAGAGAGAGAGAGAGAGAGAGAGAGAGAGAGAGAGCAGGAGAGAGAGAGCGAGAGAGAGAGAAAGAGAGAGAGAGAGAGAGAGAGGGAGAGAGAGAAGGAGAGATAGGGAGAGAGCAGGAGAGAGAGAGAGAGAGGGAGAGGGAGAGAGAGAGAGAGAGAGAGAGAGAGGGGGGGGGGGTGAGAGAGAGAGAGAGGGGAGAGAGCAGGAGAGAGAGAGGGAGAGAGCAGGAGAGAGAGAGAGAGATTTGATGTCTCAAAGCTGAGCTGATAAAATATTATATTTGTTGCTAGCAGTGGAAGGGAAATTCAATACTGATCTAATGCTGCTGTGTGTGTGCGTGCGTGTTGTGTATCCTCGCTGCAGTGCAGGTGAACTCTCCCATAGAGAGGGTTATGAGGCGAGACCATGTGTAAATGTCCACGGTTCCACCTAGCACACTCCACAGCTGACCATTTAGCAGATTCATGAACCTTAAAACAATGTGTGGAAGCCTCTGCAACCTCCCTCAACGCATTCGTAGGATATAAAAACAATTTTATATTCTATTATATTTTATATGTCATTGAGAGCTCTACAGGGTGCACTTGTGATATGGATGGGAGGCATGGCAATAGATATAGCTCTTACTTTAAGAGATGGTAGATATTTCTCAGATGCGAGGTGACACTTTCAACACATTTTAACCAAAGTATCTTATTTCATCTATACTGAGTTGGAAAAAAATTAAGAACACCTCCCCCTTTGCCCTCAGAACAGCCTCAATTCGTTGGAGCATGGACTCTAAAAGGTGTCGAAAGTGCCCATATTGACTCCAATCCTCCCACAGTTGTGTCAAGTTGGCTGGTAGTGGATCTCTACTCCGAATATCTTGTTCCATCTCATTCCACAGACGCTCAATTGGATTGAGATCTGGTGACTGGGCAGGCCACCGCAGGAAGCTGAATTCACTGTTATATTCGTGGAACCACTCCTGGACAATCCTATCCTTGCGGCATGGGGCATTAACCTGCTGAAGAAATCCATTTGCAGATGAATACACTGCTGCCAAGAAGGGATGCACCTGATTGGCATTCAAACGTTCCTCCACTTTTACCATGAAAACATACTACCCACACCATCACCACCAGCCCCAGCCTGCAATGCCGACATGCGGCATGATGGATGGATGAACTCATGTTGTTTTCACCAATGTTGTACTGGACTGTCAGTTGACTAACTGAAGCCCGTCTGTTGCTCTGCACAATGAATGTCAGCCTCCTTTTGAGTGGTGGACTAAAAAGCCAGCCGTGTTACAGTTCTTGGCACACTCAAACCGGTGCACCTGGCACCTACTACCATACCCCGTTTTAAGGGACTTAGAGGGACTTTTGTCTTGCCCATTCACCCACTGAATGGCACACATATACCTGTACAATCCATGTCTCAATTGTCTCAAGGCTTACAAATCCTTCTTTAACCTCTCCTTTCTCCTCCCCTTCATGTACACTGATTGAAGTCGATGTAACATCAATAAGGGATCATAGCATTCACCTGGTCAGTCTATGTCATGGAAAGAGCAGGTGTTCCTAATGTTTTGTGCACTCAGTGTATATCTCCATTCAACATTAAACAGACAGGTGATGTATTATAAATAATATTGAGAAGTAGTATGAATTATTGAGATGTGTACATGATAATACAAAGATACACCTGTAATGACAAGGGTATCTATCTATCTATCTATCTATCTATCTATCTATCTATCTATCTATCTATATCTATCTATCTATCTACATATCTCGCTCTCCCAGGTAGGGATGTTCAAAATAAAGTTTTCTAGGAGCATAAAAGGGCATAAAAATCCCCCTTTTATGAAAACTTTATTATATTGGTATGGTGGTAAGGATCAACTTTAAAGTACATTTTTCAAACAAGTCCAAATAACATGTCCACAGACAACGACGCTCAACATGTTTCATTTAAGTTTGAAACCACAACAGCACATCTCAAATAGTTTCCCCACTGCTTGCAACACGACAGAATGACTTCGTAAATAAAACATTGGTGTCCATATTTCAACT